>NW_011888088.1:28275-32614 GCF_000806365.1 Fopius arisanus | reverse complement strand
CTCATATGAATATCATGATGTGGATGAAGATGGCACAGATGCGTCCAAATGTAAAAGAAATTCGAGCGAGTCAGATGATTCAGAAAATGATGATCCGGCTTCAGCTCCTGATGATCGAGATCTTCAGGTGGATGAATCATCGACGACCACCAAAAAACATTTTTGTTTTTATTGTAAGACACTTCAAACGAAATTGGCTAGACATTTGGAGTTTTGCCATGCATTGGAAGACGACGTGAAGAAGTTTTTGTCATTGCCACCGAAAAATAAGGAAAGACAAGCTATTATTGCGGCTATTAGGAAAAGGGGAGATTATTTATTCAACACGGATAGACGTTATAATGATGGAAAATTGAATGTCTGCAGGCGTCCCAATCGCCGAATGCAAAAGACTGCTGAAGATTTTTTATCTTGCGGAAACTGCAAAGGCTAGTATACGAGATCTGTTTTACGCCATCATTTTCGCAACTGTAGAGGACGCGTTGGTATTAAAGGCAGAGTCGTTGTAGTGAAAGGTAGAAAAGTGGCTGCTCGGCTGCATGAAAGGGCCAGTAAGGATGTTAGAAAGTTTATTTATCCGTACATGCGTGAAGATGAAGTTGTCAGATCAATACGATATGATGAGCTGATAACTTTATATGCCAACAAACAGTGCCAGAAATATGGAATCCATCAACATCTGTACGAAATCATCAGGGCAAGATTGCGGTTGCTGGGTAGATTTCTCATTGCAATAAAACAATTGGACCAAAGGAAGCATATCAAGGATTTTGCTTCGATTTATAACCCTCGTTACTACGATACTGCCATAGAAGCAGTACGGGTTGTGGCGGGATTTCACTCGGAGCAACGAACATTTGAAAAGCCAGCAGTAGCTTCGCACCTCGGTGGATTATTAAAACAGGTCGGTGACGTATACGACCAAAATGCATAAAAAAAGAGAGGGTGACAGAGCAACGATGGGGTGAAGATTTCCTGAAATTGATGCATGAGGACTATGGCATAAGTATTAATAGAGTAGTGACTGAGACGCAGACACAAAACAATCGTCGTAAAGATATTATTCTTCCCAGTACTGACGATATAAAGAAATTACATAGTTTCATCAAATCTAAAAGATGTAAATATTTTGATCAACTGAGTGGAACATTTTCGTTCGAGGCTTGGAAAAATCTCGGGAAGATGACACTATTGTCGCTGCAAATCTTTAATCGTCGTCGACCAGGTGAGATAGAGCGATTGTCCCTCGAAGATTTTCAGAGTCATCGTTGCCTAGATCATACAGTTGATAAAGATGCATACAATGCATTGAGTGAGGAAGGAAAAAAACTCGCTCGAACGTATGTACGATTTGAAATACGTGGCAAGCTTGGTCGAGGTGTCCCTGTGCTGGTTGACAACGAAGTTTTGAGCTGTTTAAATCTTCTTATTGAGCATCGAGAAAGAGCAGGTGTTCCATCGAAGAACAAGTATTTATTTGGTCTACCATCCAGCGATAGAGACCGTCAACGATATCATCGCGCCTGTGATCTCATGAGGGAGTACTCTGAAAAATGTGGGGCGGAAATTCCTTCTGCTCTCCGTGGAACTCAGCTGCGGAAACACATCGCCACTAGATGTGTCAAGTTGAATCTCACTGATGGGCAGGTTACAGATTTAGCGAATTTTATGGGTCATCATGAGAAGATCCACAAAACCATCTATCGTCAGCCAGTTTTAGAAACAGACATTGTCACAATTTCGAAAATCCTCAAAACTGCGCAAGGTTTTGATGAATCAGATGATTCTGATGGTGACAATCTGAGGGATCCATGTAACTCCACAGTGAACTCCTCGACAACTGATCTGGATGAGCAGCCAAATACTTCTAGGAAGGGTTCCGAAGGGAAATTTAATAAATCCTTCATTCAAACCGATCTCGATGCTCCAACACTAAAACGATGGAGTGATGAAGAACGTAAGACTGTCTTATCTGCATTCAAGAGTCATTTGACGGCAGGGAAAATTCCTTCAGGTGCAGCCATGCAGGCTCTGATTAACTCGAGCAATTGTTGGAAACGACGCACCGTACCACAATTACGATCCTGGTTACATACACAGAAAAAAAAAATGTCCAAATGTTAATTTTTTTTTCAATTCCCTGAATAGCTTTCATCAGATTGATCGATCCCAATGAACATTCTCATCAATTCAATCTTTTTTGTCTTGCTTTTCTATGAATTCAGTGACAGTTGTTCATTAGATTGTCCCAAAGATAATATATTTTTTTTTATTAAACGAAGATAATGTCTTGAATCAGAAAAAAGTAGTATTTCGTAAAAATTCACTCCAATTGTTTGGAAAAGATTTTTTTTTTGTTTCATTCATTCACAAAATTTAAACTAACGTGTTATCGTTGAAATGCTCACGAGCATTGAAATTTTCATACGATTTCAGATTGATGAGAAAAAAATGATGAACCATTCCTTATTCAGGCATAATATTTGTTGGACGTATATTATTTCAAGATTTTCACCATATTTCATATCATTTTCCAACTTTTTATTTAAGAATGACATCATCTCGAGTTTAATTGATGTTTGAATCCTTCTACGAAAAAAGCTGTACGAGTTTGACAGAAAGAGAACAAACAATGCAAAAAGATTGTCACTTTTGTATTCGCACTTTTCTAATAAATATACGTTATTTAACCGTTCTAATTCCATACCCTGTATTTCAAAAATTTCACTCTCATCGAAACCCTTCAGCTGAGGTGTAATCCGGACCTTTGATCAACAACAAACTTATCATAGATATATGAAAGACACATCACGTTGAATGATCTTTTAATTTGCCCTACGCTATATACTACTCCGAAAAAATAACCAATTATTTTATTATACAAAAATAATAGTTTATTTAATGTTTGTAATGATCCTTACCATTTTCGTCTGAATCGTTAACATGCAATGTAGTTTTTAGCAGTGTATAAAGCAGGGAGAACGAAAATGTATTGATGTTTTGTTATTGGTATGGGGAATTCATAAAATGGATCATGATTATTCACTCTATCTATACAATGGATATTGTGTGGACGTTCACTTTTCTTTGCATAGAATATAATCGTTTTTCACATTCAAAAATGACGAAGATTGCCGGTTGCATAAATTTTCAATTCCATTTTAGGAAGAAATAATGTAAAGAATGTTTATGGAGATAGCAATTTGAAATTTAATTTTATTTCAGCTTACATAACATCATTGATTGGAATTCTGAATGTAGTCGATTTAGTAGTTTCACAGATATGATAATGTATGAAAGAATTCATTTGAAAATCTAGCGAACTCGCTATTAGATTCAATTGGAATTATACAGGGTGTCCCAGAAGTACGTGCCGATAATTAACCGGCATGTACAGGGGGTGAGTCTGACCCAAAAAGTCCTTTACTACTTTTGGATCGGAAGAACCCCTCCGGAGATACTGGGGTAAACAGGACAGCCAATGACGCTGCCGCGTTAAGCGGCAGTACGTCGGTGTGGCTGTCGCGCTCGAGTGTGAGTGATTCCCCTTCGAGCCAGAAGGAGGCGGGATCACGTTCCACATTCACCCGTGAGCGTGAGAGAGAAGTCATGGTATTCTCTCTCACTCTCCCGCATCACTCCGCGGCAATGTTGTTGCAGTTATCTTTTAAACAATTGGGTTTTTGGGATTTTTCCATTGATTATGATTTGTTGCAAATTGAATTTGCAACAAAATAATCTCATGGAAAAATCACCTAAGCCCAATTGTTTATTTTATATCAGCAACGAACACTTTCATCATTTTTAAATGTTATAAAAAAAACGATGGGCCGTTCGGCATTTGTTCATCAGATGTTTTTTGTTGCAAATTCGATTTGCAACAAAAAATAATTTATGGAAAAATCTTCGAAAGCCCATTGTTTATTAGATAATTGATCAAGAGGGTGTTTTTAACGAAAAATCGAAGAATCACCGCGATCGCTCCGTCGATTTCAGAGATAATTGTTTAATTATTAATTATCTCATCAACCGAGACTTTGACAAAATTTTGTAAGGAGAACTTTTTTTTGTTAAATCTCATTAACAAAAAAAAAGATTCTCCGATAAATTTTGCTAAATCTCATGGTTGATGAGATAATTAATAATTAAACAATTATCTCTAAAATCGACGGAGCGATCGCGGTGATTTTTTGATTTTTTGTTAAAAACACCCTCTTGATCAATTATCTAATAAACAATGGGCTTTCGGGGATCTTTCCATTGATTATTTTTTGTTGCAAATCGAATTTGCAACAAAAAACATCTGATGGATAAATGCCGTACGGCCCATCGTTTTTTT
>NW_011888088.1:20863-22630 GCF_000806365.1 Fopius arisanus | reverse complement strand
AAGGGGAATCACTCACACTCGAGCGCGACAGCCACACCGACGTACTGCCGCTTAACGCGGCAGCGTCATTGGCTGTCCTGTTCACCCCAGTATCTCCGGAGGGGTGCTTCCGATTCAAAAGTGGTAAAGGAGTTTTTGGGTCAGACTCACCCCCTGTACATGCCGGTTAATTATCGGCATGTACTTCTGGGACACCCTGTATAGAAATTTTATGGGGTTTCCATTGGATTTCTATTCTAATCTTCTTGAAAAATTCTGTTATTTTTTGCGCTCATTTGTTTCGATATTCGACAGGAAAAATGAAATAGATATTGATATTCGATGTGACTTTTCCGTTGGAGATTTTTTTTTATAGAAAGGCTTGAGTATGAATTGTCTAGTTTTTTTTTCATTCGGATTCCGTAATGCAAGACGAAACCAAATTCGGCGGAAAAAACGAAAAACAAGCCTTCTTATAGGAACAATCTTGATAAAAATTCAAACGGAATTCCCAAATCTATAGAATTTTTCCTATCGGATGTTTTTTCATTTTTTTTTTTAATTTCGTATCATTCTTATCCCTTTCTCAATTACTAAAGTTACTGCTGATTTGAGTGAACGTTGGACTTCATGCAAGAATTATGTTTTCATTAGGAAAGAAAACTTTGCAATTTCAAACATCTCATCCCTAATTTTTCATTCTTGTGAAAATCTACCACCAAGCACAAATACCTAAAACCATTATTAGGCAAAAGTCCTCAGGATGTGAATATGATGAAACTTTTGTCTTCATAATAGACATGATGTAAAATATCTATCGTGATATTAGACAGGTGATAACTATCATCTCATCGTGAGGGGTATGTACCCAATCTAGAAAATAATCAAAAACAGAATTACTTATGTTGTCTCGGGATAATTTACTATTTTTTCCTGTAAAGATCTGTTCGTATTGCATATAACTCCGCCCTTCTTTACCTAGTTGAGTACATTTCGATTTGAATCAATGTTTGCGTTCAGCACCCATTTTTTTTCAGTGGTAGAAATAAGTTGAAATTGAATACACTGTACTCCTCATATTTTAACAGTCTAAAGATCTTCCACCATATCAAGGCAAATCACTGAAAAGAACATTCTATAGAAGTCCTTATAAATTACTTTCTACAAAATGCCTGTCCTCATAATAGACATATTATAAATGTAATGTCTTCGTAGTTAACGCTATGCATCTATTCTAAATAACTTAAAAAAAAAACAATTGATTGATGAATCAATTGATCAGAATGATTTCTTTTTTAACTGATTTGTTTGAATTCAATTCAATTCAATTTTAATTTCGGGAATGTTTGAGTTAGAGATGGCTTTTTTTAAGGTGAGAAAAAAAAACCGAAGCGCATACTCTACATTACGAATATTTTACCGGACCAAATATCCTCGATTGTGTTCACGTCCCTCAGACCGACATTTGGAGAAAGCCTTCATAACATACTTATTGCAAAATGTCTGTCCGCATACTGTCCATATTATAAAATTCCGGTCCTCTTAATAGCCATACTACAAGAAATCTTTTCTCATCTTGGCCGTATCATAGAAAATTGGTCCTCATAATCAGGGATGGGCAACCTCTGCTCTGAGAGCAAGTCGTGCTCCCGACCTCTATTAGTACATAACAAAGGGTAGACGAAAGCTTATTGTGTCGGGTGATGGGCCTTTATGACCCAAGTCGTAAAGGGCCTTCTCCTCGGCTGAAATCAACCAAAGTGGGGGTAACACGTAAGAACAGGAGTA
>NW_011888088.1:3595-20493 GCF_000806365.1 Fopius arisanus | reverse complement strand
TTTAACTTTCTCTTTATATTAATCACGGCGGCCATTTTCCCCATTTTACCATTTGGCAGAGACGTCATGGGACGCTCCCCAATACGGTGACTGTGAGGCCCCCACTACTGTCCCTACTATGATCGTACTAGGACCCTTATAATTGGCATGGTTATAAACTTTATTGGATTCCTAACTCGAGTTTATGACACTGCTCCGAGCTACCTGAAGGTTGCCCATCCCTGCTCATAATAGTCATATAGGAAATGTCATGTTTTTTTAAGAATCGCGAGCTACGTACTGGATAAAATAATAAAAAAAATTAACAATTACTTTATCGCATCCGAATGATTTCCACCTTTCTTCTAGAATGATCTGTTTGAAGTCGGTATGATTCCGTACCCTTCTAGTGAGCATAGTGCATTTGAATATGGTTCAATGTCTGAGATCATGATAAGAATATTCCTTTTTTACGGGCAGAAAAACATTTCAAATCGCATACGCCTTGATAAAATGTCCTCCTCTACTTCATGCAAAAACCTGAAAACGATATTTCGGGAGGTCCTCATATTACACTCATTACAAATATAAATCTGTCCTCATAACAGGCATATTGTAAAATATGTCTTTTCATAACATTCATATCGTAGTCCTCATAGTGATCGCTACGTATCAACTCGACGAAATAAACGATTACTTGGAAGTTTCGATACGGGTATAGCTGTTATTGATTTTTTTGGATAAATCCCTGAATTCAACGGTACATGCCAGTCCCCATAATATACGTATTATCGGTATGCAGTCCTCATAACAGCCATAACATTACTGAAGTTTCAAGACTTCAAATTCATCGTTACATGAATTATCAATGTGTATATTTTCAATATAGGTCCTCATAGTAGCCGTGCAATGGACTTTGGTACGTGTTCCCATAGTATACAATATATGACTGGTCTTGAATTATACTATTTACCGTATTCTTGGTCGACAGCAGTGAAAAACAAAAAAAAATACGGATATTATTTTCATATGGTATATAATTAATTTTTTCATAGATTTGGATAGGTTACGTTTCGAGGCTTCAAAGTAATCGATGCAAATACTTATTGACTTGACTTATTGACTATAGACGGTCCTCGGGAGGAGGAGTGCACAATTAGACTTGCGGCCATTTTGCGCTCTGCCTGGGGCAGCCGTCTAGTCGAGAGGTGTCAGCATCTGTGCCCCACGTGCGAATTCGTAGAGTCCCTGGAAGCCGTCCCTGTCGACGTAAAGATCTTTAAGACAGGTGGTCTCAAAGATATCCAAACGGAGTTCATCAAGACCACTGCATTTTGTACTGAGATGGTGGCGGTCCTCCTCCACCAAGCCGCATCTCGGGCAAAGAGGATCATCTCCCTTGCCGATTCTCGCCAGGTAGGCAGCTAACGGCCAGTGTCCCGTATTAAGCCCTAAAAGGGCTCGCAGCTTAACCCTGCTCAAGGACACGAGTTCGTCAGTCAACTTCCTGGAGGGTTCGCGGAGGAGGGATCTGGTGTGTCTGGCGCCCATCCCTGCGTTCCATCTCTCCACCACTCCCCTGTCCGCGCGCTTTTGGATTATTTCCTTTATGTAGTCCGAATGAATGCCAACGTGGTCTTCATCCACCGGCGCCATTGTCTGACATCCTTGTTTGGCCAGCATATCGGCTTTTTCATTGCCAAGTATGCCGGCGTGGCCTGGTATCCAGGACACCTTTAATTTGTTGCAGGTTGCAACTTTGTCCATCAACTCTATGCAGTCGTTTACCAACCTGGAGCCACTCTCGTGTTTCAGCAGGGCTCCCAGTGCCCGCCTGCTGTCCGAGTAGATGTGTATTACCTTGCCCTTGTCCTGTCTGGCCAGTATGATTCTGGCGCAGGCTCTTAGGGCAGCTAATTCCGTTTGAAGCGGGGTGGCGTGTGGGTCCAGTCCAAGGGCCTTCTCAGCGGAGGGTCGACTGGACCACACTCCTGCTCCCGCTCGGCCGCACCTCTTGGAGCCGTCCGTGTACCAGACCAGCCCGTGAGGTGGCGACCATTTACAGCCTGCCCAGGCCTGTGTGTTCACAGTGCCTAGGTTGATTTTGAATCTCTTGTGAGGGTGCCATTCAGTTCTGCATGCGTCTCCCCCTTTGGACACCGCGCCATGGAGCACCCTGTCCTCCGTAAGGAGCGAAGCATGTCCCTTCTTGGCTTCCCTCCAGGTGCCAGTTAGTTTCAGCCTGGCTGCTGTTGACAGCGCCACATCTCTTATGATGAGGTGTGGCGGCTGCATGAAGAGTAGCGCCTCCAATGCCGAGGTGGGAGTCGTTCTAAGCGCCCCCGTAATTCCCAGCAGAGCAAGCCTCCCCAGTCTGTCCACCGTTTTCCTGTGGCAGGCCTTGTTCATGGCCGGCCACCAGGCAACAGCTGCATATGTTAGTTGTGGGAGCATGATGGCCGTATAGATCCATCTCACGACCTTGGGTCTTAGCCCCCACGTGATTCCAAACATCCTTCTGCAGGCCCAGTATGTTCCTATGACTTTGCTGGTTTGCATGTTGATGTGCTTTTTCCAGCTGAGTCTTCTGTCGATCCATAGACCCAGGTACTTTACGTCCTCTAAGAAGCTCAGTACTGTGTTATAGATAGAGGGGGGTTTGACCACCAATTTCCTCTTGTCAGTGTAGAGCACCATCTCGGTCTTTCCGGGGTTAACCTTGAGGTCATTTGATGTGCACCATCGCTGCACATGGTCTAGTGCCTTTTGCATTTTAAAAGATAGCGTGCCGCCATCCTTACTGGACACAAGCAGCGCTACGTCGTCTGCATAGCCTACCGCCTCCACCCCTAGCTCTTCTAGCCCAGCCAGGAGCCCCTTCACAACGAGGAGCCACAACAGGGGAGAGATAACCCCCCCCCCCCCCCCTGCGGGCAGCCCCTTCCCGCGAGCGCCCTGACCGTGCTGTCGCCCAGGGAGGAGGAGACCGCTCTTGTTCGGAGCACAGCAGCTATCCATTTAATGATGGGCCGTTCGATGCCGAACGATGCTGCTGCTTTCTCTATGGTGCCGAGGAAAGTGTTGTCAAAAGCCCCCTCGATGTCAATAAAGACACCTAGCGTGGCCTCCTTTCTTGCTTTGGCACCTTCGATCTTGCCCACCAGGCGGTGCAGGGCAGTCTCCGTTGACCTGCCGACCTGGTATGCGTGCTGAGAGAGACTGATCGGATTGGTCCTCAGAGCTCCCATTTTGATGTGCCTGTCAACGAGCCTCTCCAGTGTTTTCAGGAGGAAAGAGCTCAGACTGATAGGCCTGAAGGATTTAGCGTTGTCATAGCTGCACTTGCCCGGTTTGGGGATAAAAACAACCCTGACCTCCCGCCATTTATAGGGCACATGCCCAAGAGCAAGGCTTGCTCTTAGTGTTGGCAGGAGCCTGTGCAGGAGCTGCGGACCTCCCTTCTGCAGGAGCGCCGGATATATCCCGTCGGGACCTGGGCTCTTATACATGTCGAAGGAGTCCACAGTCCACCTCAGGCCCTCCATCGTAATTATTTCCGAGGCTAGGCGCCAGTATGGGCCACCCCTCTCTGTTTGCTCTAGAACCGTCCCCGTGCACGAATCCCCCCTCTGTAAGTTGGAATCCGGGAAGTGCACTTGGATCAGGTGTTCCAGGATGTCGCTGGGCTGTGTGATGATCTCCCCGTAGGGGAGTATGATCTCTCGTAGCCCTTGCGTTGGTCCCCCTGAAAAGACCCTGCGAAGCCTGGCTACCTGTGGTAGGGCCTCCAGGTCATCACAGAATTCCTTCCAGGCGGTTTCCTTTGATTTTTTGATGAGCCTTTTGTACTCCCTCTGCACATTTCTGTACTGAGTCCAGTCCTCATGGCTCTTTGTTCTGTAGGCATGGTTCCAGAGTCTCCTGGACAGCACTCTCAGTCTGTTCAGTTCGCGGCTCCACCATGCCACTTTTTTCCCCTGCCTGCTCGCCTTTATCGGGCATGCCTTATGGAAGGCGCCGATCAGGGCGTCGTGGATTGTGTCCACTTCATCCTCTAATCTGCGCACATTGCTGGGCCTCAACCGCCGTTCCCCCAACCTTGCCTCCAGCTCCTCTTTAAAAGAGGCCCAGTCGGTAGTCCTGGGGTTCCTGCGTGCTGGACCCTGCACCGTCCCGACTCTGCCTTCAATGCTGAATTCAAGCATTGAAGGCAGATGCAAATACATATATATATATAAATTATATTAATTTTATATATATTCATTTTTATTTTTATATTATATTATACTAAATTTATTAAATTTTAAATTATTTTTTATATAAATTTTTAGACTTTTTTCTTTCTTCTTTTTGAAATTCTATATGTGTATATATTATATTGGAAATAACCGTGAATATATATATATATATTCCAATGATAACACCCCATACGTTGACGATTTGGCGCGCATGGCGCGCCATATACACTAGTGTCCTGTAATTTCTTAATTAATTGAGCGGTCAACCATTTGTGTTCGTCTAGGGCAGGGCCCGGCAACCTTCAGGTAGTCGGGAGCCAGCCTATTACAAGGGTCGGGATAATCCTCGCATCCTAATGGGTACCCAATTAGCCAACCATTGTGTGCGAGTAAGTCCCAGTGGTGACGATATTTTTGTCAGCCACGTAGAGTGACGTGCGAGTCGAATAAAAATGGCCGACTCACCAGAATTCGTGCTAAATTTCAGTTTTAAATTTTAAATATAAAATTGAAAAAGTAAAATTTAGGAAAACCTTGGAGAATATATTTCCGCAATGGTAGTCGGCAATTATTATTGTTCTTTCAAATAATAATATTGGAACTCTAAATTTGAAAAATGAAAAGTCACCATTGTCGACTTTGGAATATATCCCTGGAAATTCCATTGTCGATTTTCATATTACATTTTGATTTTTGCTCATTTTGCCACGTCAAAATGAAAAATGAAATTTTTTATTCATAGCATGAGAAGATCAATTTTCTCATTATTTCTTCGGTGAATCGTACCTTCTAATCTTTAACTTCGATAGAAGGACAGCATCTGGGACTATAAATTTGACGAAAATAATTACAAATTTGAAAGACCCACATTTGAATATATTTTTAATTAATTGTCTACTCTTGGCCAACATTATGGAATGTTGCTCAATGGAAACCGCGGGAAGGTGGCAGACGTCTTCCATCATGGGTAATGGGAAGGAACAAAAGGTGCAGGAAATAGGAAAAAATTTAATCCTAATAAATCTTATTACTAATACATTTACAATAGTTTCATAGCAACAATCGTACGAATGCCAGATTCTTGGAGAATCTCCCATTAATCCGATGCTGCTCAGAGTTGTCAAATTATATTAAATCTGTAATTGTCAATATCTAGCGACAAGGTTATAATGAAAAGTGTAAATGATTTAATTTTAATGCGAGGGTTGAATTTGCATGGATTCCACGATTTTTTCTAAATGAGGTGTATAATTACTGAGACTCACAAGCATGGCTTCTCTGAGGTTCTCATCTCCTAATGCCGACCTACCGGAGGTTTTAATGCGATTCATATGAGAAAAACCTGATTCGCAAAGATATGTTGCTCCGAACATCACACGCATCCGTTTGTACGATTCTGCGAGAATTGGAAAATGATTACCTTCGATTATTGTCTTCCACAAATCATCTGAACTGCACGAAGGTAAATCGAATGTAATAAATATTGGGAAATCGCTGATTTAAATCGTCGTATAATTGCTGCGCCAATTCTGCGAAAGGCTCGCCATTGAATGCTGTGTTGCTGGATCCCTTTACTACTGATTCTAACACAGTAAACATAGAACTAGATTTTTGAAAAAATTAGATTGGATTCTTTTGATGAATGTTCTCAACGCGGTCACTGCCTGCACGTAATCCCACAAAAATTTCCCGTTTCCCTGCCTTCGAAGATTAATATTGTTCATGAGTTTAGTGAGATCAACAAGATATGCTAGTTGTGTAAGCCACTCGAAATCATCCAGTTCAGTATATTCGCGATCAAATTCCTCTTTCATAAAACTGATAATTGCTGGCAAATTTTCATAAAATCGTTCCAGCATGACCCCTTTACTTAACCACCTAACTTCTGTATAGTAAACTAAATTTCGCGCATCTAATTCATTGGCTTTTTTGAACTCTTCATAAAGTCGCTTGGCCAGCGGTTTCGCTAGAATCGAGTTCACAATTTTGACGACTAAATTGAAAACCTTGTCGATAGATGTTTTTTTCGTGCAGAGAGCCAATCTATGTAACATGCAATGGATAGATGTAAACGGCGGAAAATCCGAATCGTTACCGCATCGAGTGAGAAAACCTTTCAACTTTCCGGTCATATTTGCAGCCCCGTCCGTTGCAATGCAAACTAATTTATTTAGCGGTACTTTCGCCAGAATGAGTTCATCTTTGAATGCTCTAAAAATCTCTTCTCCCGACGCTTGTTTTCTTATAGAAAAAAGTGTCAGCATTTCTTCTATTACAGTCATATCCGGTAACGAAAAACGAACGAAAACTAGTACTTAAGCATGTCCGGCGGTATCGGTTGATTCATCTGATTGGAATGAAAAATGATGACATTGAGAAATGTCATCAAGCAATTGTTCCCGAAGATTGGAATCGATAGATTGTACCCTACGTGCAATCGTTCTCAATGATAACGAAACTTCGCGGACAAACTTATTAACGCGATCTTCAACTTGTGTTTTTCCAAATAAAATACCGCTAACATCGGTTAAAATCTCTTTAAAATCATCGTCATCGGAAAACGGCCTCTTGTGCTTGATTAAACGATACGCGGCGACAAGAGAAATGTGTGCACTAGCCGTTGCATCATCATTTATTAATGGTTTATCAAGAACGGTGATTTGAAGCTGGCTTTTGAATAATAGAATTTGATTGCTGCAGACCTCGGTATAAATCGGATATTCCCCCCCACGGATAGGGGGATGATTGTGGGTATCGATATGCATTGTTAACAACGGGCAAACGACGGCGATTTCGGGAACGGACTTTATCCAACTCTTAAATTCTTCGGGGTGGGTTTTTAATTGATCTTCTAGGACGATGGCTAGCTGGGCCAGGCCATACGGGGGAGGATTGGATAAGTTAAGGGGTTGTCGTAGGGGGCCTTCACCGTCTGAGGTATACCATATGCGAATGGGTTGTGCAGTGAGCTCGAGGAGGTGGTTATCGGGGGTTTGAGTTTCTCCACAATCGAGGGTAAACTCTAAAGCTTTGAAGGGCGTCCTTTCCGAGAATGCAATCGAAGGCGAGGGCATTCGACAGTGGAAAAGGGATGAGTTGAACCCGGTCGGAGGAGGCTAGTCTCATAATTGCGCATTCGGCTAGTGGGACTGTTTCTCCGTTTCCGAGGACGACTTTGGTTGCGATGGCGTATTTGTCAAGATCTACTCCAGTCTGGGTGTTGATAAACGATCGGTTTGCCCCTGAATCGATCAAGGTGCGGAGCGAGTATTTTCCCATTTTTATGTCGATAAATCTGCGGTTTGCTAGGGGTTGGTGTTAGGTAAGGGAAAGGAAGTCTTCATAATCGATGTAATTCGGGTTGGTTGGGTCATTTAAGGTAATGGTAAACAACTTGGGGTTCTCGTCAAGGAAGGGGTCAGTCCCGGGGGAAGAAGAGACAAGGGTTTCAGGGATAGTTGGGGGTAGTTCGGTAGGGATGAGATCTGTTGAGAGTGTTTCTTGTATAGGGGAAATATCCTGGAGGGCACTGGGTGAGGGGGCTGGGGAAATACTTCGGTGTGGGGTCGGTGGTGATACGGGAGGAAGTGAATTCGTGACAGAAGGAAATTCAGGGGTGGGAGGAGATACGCTTGCCCAGGATGGTTGGGGGGAGATGTACGGGAAGCAGGCTCAGGACAGGGCAAGTTTTTGGGTTCGGGTGTGGGTCGTGCGGGGGTTCTCTTAGGGACTGGTTGGTTGCGATAATTCGGGCGTATTATCAATTGATGATCCCGCCGGGGTGGTGTGGATTTAACACCCCCGCTCCTTAGTTTCCCTGGTCGTGGTATGTTCCATAACGGGTTGGACCGTGGATTGAGACGGGGAGAGGTTCGTCCGGTTACTTCAGTGTACGTGTGTTGCCTTGGGGGTAAATTGGGCATCAAATGATTGTTCATCCGTCTGGGGAATGCGTTACGTCGGGGTTGATATGTGTCATCTGGGGGAAAGAGATAAGTATTTCTGGAATATTGTTCTGGGGGGACGTTATCGGCACAAAGGGGTTGGGCGCCGAGGGCATGATTCTAGAGAAAATCGGTATCGGAAGGGGTACGATTCCTGGGGTTGTTCCGACGGGGGGCAGGTGAAGGGGTATGGGTCGCCGAGGGATGTCTATTCCGAGACGTATCTGATAGGGTTCTCTGGACTAACCTGGTGACCTCGATAAATTGCTCAATGGTGGTGCACTTATCACGACCCATTTCTTTAAAATTTACTGGATTCAATTGTGATTTAAGGATACATAATTGTCTCTGCAAAGGGGGAGGGGGATGAAAGCTCGAAAACAGTCTCCGGAGACTCATGATATAATCTCCTATGTCTTCGTCAACGCCCTGAATTCTCTGATCAATGTCCGGCCATATACTTTCCTCTTGATCGAGGGGGCAGTACATCAGCTGGAAAGCTCGCAAATAGTCATCATAACTCCTGATATTTAGCAACTCGGTCAAATACCAGGAGTGGGCGTTATTTTTAAAGGCTGAGGGAAGAGCCCGAAGTGTCTCCGCCTCAGTTAACCCATTTGATTTATAACAAAAGGTGACGCTGTCTAAAAATTTGTAGGGATCTTCATCGCGAGTTCTCGAGAAGCGACTTCCACCCCTTTTAAACAGATTGCTGACCCTTAAATCTCGCTTTTGAAGGTCGTATTGCGTTTCCTCTCGAAACGGGGCACGATAAGTATCTTGTAGACGGGTCTGGTGAAATCTGGTATGGCGGTAGTTTGTGTGGGGGGCTGTGGGGTTGGATTTCCGGGGAAGAGGGTCTGGCACAATGTTGATTGGGGAACACGAGGGGTTGGTTCAGGTTGGGGAGGAAGGGTTTGGTGACTTGGTATCGGGTGTGGGAGGGAATCTGTGTAGTAAGGAATCGGGGTTGTTCCACTTGGTAGGTGGAGTGGGCGGCGGGAAGGGGGGATTGATTGTGATGATGAGTTTTGGGGGGGGGTGGGACAGGGTCGTGGTAACTGGTGCGGGGATAGGGGTAAGTGGTTCGGCGGAATAGTAATTGCCAGGGTGAACGGGTCGAATTTGGGCAGGGGGTGGTCTAGGATAGTGAACTATGGGGTTGGTGGTAGGAGGCGTGGGGCCAGGGCTTGAGGTGATGTTGTCATGAGGGGGTGCTTAGAAGGTGACTCGGCGGGTAGGAGGTGGTTGTTGTAGGGAGGACACTCCTGAGGGTTCAATGGTTGATTGTTCAAAGCTGATCGGATCCTGATACGCTCCGAATGTTTGTCCTGTTCGGAGAGTGCCGGACGGCCGTAGTGAAAATGAGCCATCGGACTCGGGGACAACGCGAAAACCGACGGTCGTACACTGTATCCCCATTGAATCTATCTCGTCATCCCAAGGAGTCGCACGATCTCCAAATTCTTGCCGAATTTCATGTCGGACGAATCGGTCTTTTAATACGTCGTAAGTACCGCAACTCTCAATACCGAGCGTGTCTAGTAGGATGAGCTGATCGCGGGGGGTAAGCGAATCGAATTGTCACTCCAGATCACGGTGATACTGGGCGATAAGAGCCGGTAACGGGTTCGGCGGTGAAGGGGGGTGAATACTGGGACTGGTGATAAGGGAGGCAGTAGCGGTAATAGCGGTAGTTGTGGTGGTGGTGGTCAGGTGGGTAGCAGCGGTATCGGGGCAGGACGGGGGAGGATCAAAGAAAATCAGATTGGGCTCCATATTTATTTTATTCTATGGGGATTTACCGAAAAAGAAAGAGAATTGGATCAGAATCGTGCGCGCCGGGCAGCACAAATAATAATAATAATAGTACGAGAAGAGAAAAAAAAAACCAACAACGAATTCGCGGCGAGAAGGCACCTTAGAACGCTCAAATATGCGCAGCGCACAAGAAAAAAACTCATCAACAATGATAATCCAAGCAAAATATTGTGAACAATGGGCAGATAAAATTTCAACTAAATTAGATATTAAATAACCAGTCAGGGGGGCAGGGCCAATCGGGTCGAGGGGAAATCGCGACCTGCGAAGGGAATGTATTGGGGAAAACTGAGGGTAACAAAAAAAAGTAAATTGAATATCAAAAGTGATAAAGGGAGATGAATTGAAAATAAATTTCAGTATAAAATCAGTGTTTTGATTCCCTTAATCCCCTCCGGCATGCGGTGGGTTTATCCGCACCGGTGAGCCTCTGAAAAAAAAAATAAACAACTCGCGTGTGCCGTATACAGCAGCTGGCGTCGGGCGCCAATTGTGAGTTTGGCCGGAAAATTGTGATAGATTAATCGATGGCGAAGGCACGATATTAAGGAATAATATTCTAAAAGAAGTTTAGGGAAACGTACTGTGTAACGTGACATTTTCTCGGGAGACAGAAAAATGGCCATTACCTGCGCCCTACTTCCCCTAAGCCTAATTAAACCTGCTAAAATTTAACCAAATGGGCGCCAGGTAATCTTTAACCGGAATTACCAAACCGGAAAATTCTGTAAACCTAAACTTAACTAACCTCGAAATTCATTGTATCGAAAATCGTACCTCACCCTCCTAAAGCTCTAACTCAAAAATATACTCTAAAATCAAATAGGAAACCTGAAGGGAACGGAAAGGATAATTAGGCTTTTGGGCAAAGGTGACGGTTCTGGGGTCGCTCAGTATGCCAGTTGTGGAGAGAGGGGTGGATCGTAGATGGGGGCCAGGTTACTGCAAAAATCGGGAAAAATACCAAAAAAAAAAGGTAACGGGAGGCGAGAAATAAATTACTGCAACCAAACATTGTCCTTACGTGTTCCGCTTTCCATATCAAAATTCGGTACAATAATAATAAATGATAAACAATTGTATTATACCAATCAGCTTCCGAATCGTATTAGCCATTTTTAACTTCCTCTAAATATTACGTTCCAGCCAAAAATCTCCAAATCCAAATTTAATTCTCCTTCTCAATTATCGCGAAATAGGGATTTTCTAACAAAAATCCAAATAAAACTTCAACTGCCTCCTTAAATCGACGCGAACATAAATTATTTAACAAATACCGAATATATCGCTGAACATCCCACACTAATATCCAATAATCTCATCGGAATGCGGCCTCAAGGATTATCGATTGGCGATAATCCGAGGAATAACCGAAATATTACTGGCGCTCGGGAAATCGATAATTTCCCGGAATCGGACCCTCAACGAGTGAGCGCGAGCGAAAGAGAGAGAGAGACGGCACTACGCCTCGCTGCTCGGTTAGCAGCGAGGAGAAATCCCAAAAAAACATCTAACTTTACTGAAAATTCGATAACGCAGAATCCGCTCGGCGGATTCCGGAAAACCCTTGACCATCTGGTCCGGGATACCTTTCCCCACACTCCCACGAAAATTCAGGCGTAAGGGCCCATAATTAACCACGTTTACGCAATTAATAGCCACGATGAAATTTTAATACGCGATTTCCCACCTGTTGCACACAGCCACTCGCTGGCGGCCTCGATTGCGCCACGAGGGAGAACCACTGGCCTTGTTCGTTGGCGGTGGACTATTTCATTCAAAATCCGCATAAATTACCCCCCCAAATTCCCATAATTTACATCAATGACCTCCCAACCGCACTGGGGGATAATACAGGCCGAAATTATTCGGAAAAATCCCTCCACAGACCTCTCCAAAACCACCCAAAACTTGGGGGACACAACCGACGCCATTTCCATGGCTCGGAAAAATCTCTGACCACCAATAACTTATTGGGGAGCCGTCAAAAAGGGGAAAAATCTTTAATTAAGGCGGTAAAAACTCACTGTGGATTTTCTTGCTGCCCTTCTCTTTCGTTTCAGGATCATGATGGTGGCAGCTAATTGTCCTGGTGTCCTCGGGATGGTGCACTATCACGTCTCACTGCTCACTCCTGTTCACTCACGTGTGGATGTTACCGCGGTTAATGCGTAACTGATTTTCGGAGGTCAGTGTCGCGTTGCGCTGACCCCCTAATCACGCCTACCAATCGATCGGGTGTCGATTGGTGGATCCCTCTACCTTATTCTTGGTCAAGCCCTTCGCGGGAGAATTAATTCAAATTTGAATTAATACTCATTACCAGAAATTCTTCTTTCCGCGGTATTTTTCTCTCGGTTGTTCCTCCTGGATTCCTGGGGTTAGAAGACCTAAATCACTAACCTTAAACGTATTAAATTATTTCACTAACCCGTAATTTTATTTATTTATTGGCCCTCCGCCGCGATAAGGGCTGGATTTACCCCGTGCGGCCTTCCACCGACACTTAATTTTAAAATTGTTGGTACTCCGTCGGGACGATGATTAATTCTATCCCAGACGGCCTTACACCCGTAACAGCCCTTGGCGATCCGTAGGGGTATTTTTCGTGTTCCCCGTACGGCCTTCCACCCGTAACAGCTCTTGGCGATCCGTAGGGGTATTTTTCGTGTTCCCCGTACGGCCTTCCACCCGTACCAACTAACCCTCAGGAACCCTTTCCTTTGGAGCTCCGGCTTTTTGGGCCGTAACTAAATTAACCTAGAGCTTGCCCTAACCTTAACCCTAAAATCCCTAAACCACCCCGAAGGGGAAAAATAATCATAATTTTAACCTACCCCTAACTTCTTATTTTTCGCGCTCTCTCTCTCTCGTTATGATTTTCATTTGGGGATACTAACGGGCATCCCCGATGCTCGTTACACCCCCCTCCTTTGATGGTCCGTATCCGGGTCTGCCTTCGTGATCTTCCTTTGGTCCAATCTGCCTCTCGTCCCGGTTCCGGGAATCTGCCTTACACCTAAACTCCACCAAACGTAAAGTCGGGGAAAAACACGAACCCACACCCTGAAGTAAGGGTCGGAATAAATGTACAATGTTTATCAAAACGTATTTGTATATTTGCCAGGTCGTCTGATCCGGAACTGCCTCTGAAAGGCAACTTAATTATAAAAAAAAAGAACATTGATTGCCCCCTGGGGCTTATGGCACATTTTGGTGCTTGTGGGGAGTTATCTCCCCGGACGGATTCTTCCGCATTATCACAAAAACTTATCCTATGTGGTTTGTACCGTGGGTGCATCCAGGTACTTGTGAGACTTAACACAATGAACAATAAAATAAACTTTGGTAATTGGCACCCTATCAAAGTACACGTATATCAAAATACAAAAAAAAGCACGTGGTATCGAAAAAAATGGTATAAGAAAAAAACTATCCTAACACGGAAGTGCGCCAAAAAAAAGAAGAGAACTGTGGAAATCCCACAAAAACAAACACAAAAAAAACTCGGTCGCCACTCTTGGCGACGAGTGGATAGCCGGGGTGTTCCACTCCGGATAGTCCTCCGCTTCACGGGGATGTGCCACCATTTTAACGGGGATGTTGCCGCCGATTGATCGGGGATGTTGCCGCCGTCTGAACGGGGATGTTGCCGCCGATTGATCGGGGATGCTGCCGCCAATTCTTCGGGGATGTTGCCGCCGTCTGAACGGGGATGTTGCCGCCGATTCATCGGGGATGTTGCCGCCGACTTATCGGGGATGGTACCTGCTCTCCGGACTCTGCTGCTGGCTGTGCTGGGCTTGGTCCAGGAGACACTGGAGGGCCTCGATGGTGTCTCGGGACCAGCGAGTTGCCTGACTTGTCGGAGGAGGTCCGAAGCGGGCGTTCGCTCCACGCCCAAGAGCTGGTCGGGTCGGTGCGCTAGCGGCCGCCGAGGTGTAGTACCCGTGCTCCGGGGCTCGGTAGCCAGGGCTGTAGCTGGTGGTCGTCGTGGCTGGCGGTTGCCAGAAGAAACGGAGTTCCGAATCTTCTGAAGGTTCTTCCTCCCGGCGAGGTCTGCGTTCCTCCTCCCGGGGGAACGGATAAGCCGGTCCAGCTGTGGCTGGACGGATGTGGCTCCTCTCGAATGGAGCCCAGTACTCCTCAGCGCGTCGATCCCGGATGCGTAGCGGCGATTGTGTGGCCGGCCGAGGGCGACGGCTGGATGCAGCCGAAGCAGGTGGCAGCGGTGGCCTCACCTGGGATTTCTCAGCTGGCGTGCTGGAAAGTCCGGCCGTTCATCCGCCAGCAGGCTGTGTTACCAGGCCGTGCCCCGGGCAGATCCTGTCAGCCCAGAGGCGATGTGGGCATTGCCCACAGAAGATGTCTCCCGTCGGGTTTGGGCAGGCCTGATGGGCGTGGCCGTGCCGACGACAGTCGAAACACCAGTGTCGTGGTCTGCGGCGTTTACCTCCGGCTGTTCCCCTGGGCTGTCCTCCTCCTCGCTTCGCTGTGGTGGTGTCGCGAGTATCCGTGGTGGTCTTCCTCATCTGCTGGCTGCTGGTGCTGACGGGGCCTTCCACGGCTTCCAAAGGAGCGGGTATGCCGACCTGCGTACAGGCGGATGTGGAGGCCTGAGCTGATGTGCTCGGACGAGTGGTCACGGCGGCAAAAGCACGTCCGGAAACCGAAGGGGTGACCTCCGGGAGCTTCTCGCCATCCTCATCTACTCTGAGGGGCGGATACGGTGGAGTTCTCTCGCCGGCCCGTGAGTCCGTGGGCGGCGGATGTTGCTCGGCCAGCTCAGTCTCGGGATGAGACAGAGCTGGAGGTGGTGACGCTGCTGTTGCTGTGGTGCTGGGCAGCGAGAGGTCCTCGAGTTGGCCGAAGTCGATGAACTCGGTGCTCATGCTCGGGACGCTAGATGCCGGTGGACTTGTCGGAGCCACCCTTCCGGGGGATGAAGTCCGGTCCTCATTCCGGCCTGGTGGACGACCGGGGCCTTCTGCTGTGGGCTCCGGAGTGTAGATGACAGAGTCCTCGGAGTCTGATGAGGAGCTGCTACAGCTGGATGATGTGGAGGTGCTGGAGCTCGAGGAGCTGGAGCCGATCTCCACAATCGGAGGTGCCGGCGGGGTCGGGGCCCGTTCGGAAGACTGATCCACGGGGGTATCCTCCGGGAGTTTTTCCTCACTCTGTCCCAGTGGGACTGCCGCTCACCAATCCCAGGAGAATGGGAGGGATGATGAACCTGACCGCCGACAAATGGTGAGCCGGTGTCAGCGTGCAGGTATGTAGGGCCGCGGCAAAGCCGGGATGTCTCTCCTCGATATTCCGTATCTCGGAGAGCCAGGGTCTCACTGGGTCCCAGTAATCCTGGAGGTAGATGGGATCCTCTATGGCCGGTTGGGACTGCGGTCCCTCTAGTCTCCCGGGTGGAGGCAGCCTTTCCAGCACGACGACTGGGAACAGGGGTCCTCGCGGTGGCGGGCCCTGGGTGACTTCGGTACCGCTGTCGTCGGGGAGAGCTAGGTCGTCCAGCTCCACCGGAATTCCTTCCGGGAAGAGCCCGCATGGAAAGATATATATGCGGAAAATATATGTGAAAATTGAAGCCAAATATATGTCAAATTTAAGTTGCATATAGTCGAGAGTAATTCCAATATAAGTAACATATATGCGAGAAATATTTATGAAATGTCATTTTTCGCCGATTCTGTATATAAAATAGTATAAGCAGTTTATATGTAATTTTATAAGAACTCTATTTTTTAATTATATGTAATTGAAATTATTCATATAATCAATAAATAAATTCAAATATATAAGATTTATATTAATGTACATATATAGTCTTTATAGATCCTAGATATTCGGCATATATCTTACACATATGATAAGTACAGTTTTAATATATATTGATCATTCACTTGGTAATTATATGCAGCTTATACTCAGTATATTATCAGCATCAATTCCACTTATATGACAATTATATGAAGATGTATATGTGTTCTTGGTAAGTTTTATATATGCCGCTTGTTTGTTGAATCTGTTTTAGATAGATTCTACATATATGTTGCATATATACTGACAAGCATATATTTCGAATATATCACCAATTATATTCCATTTTTTTGTCAAATTAATTAAATTTTTAGGTCTTAGATTAAAAAACATGGAAATGAAACAAAATATTCCAAAAAACCGTTGATTTATTTGCTTCAAGCAATAAGTTTCGTTTCAACTACAACAACTGTTTTCACCTCACATAATTATTTTTACCATTTGATAAACTTCATAAATCAAAACTAAAGTTGACCAGCATATTAATTAATATTTATCCTTATAATTACCATCGTCTTTTACTCTTCCTACACTATCATTGGTTTAGAAATTATTTTAATAGATGATCTCATATAATATATTTCAGAAGTGATGAACATTAACCTCAATAAACTCAGGAAAACGTAGAATGATCAAGATAATGCAAGTGCTTATTAGCACTATGATACTTTTTCATGTTGATAGTATTACTGTTCATAACTTGAAAGAATATGTGAGCGCTCAACACGTACTGATTAACGAAGTTATGAACATTAGGTGAACCCTGTAAGAGTATTTTTCCCGGGTCAACACCCCGGGATAATCCTCAAACTATTCTGGCTGCCGCCTCTATCGTTCACGATTGGGCGCCAGCCAGGTTTTTCTGGAAAACCTGACGGAAAACCAGCCGCGAAGAAATTTCGTCAACTCCGCGGACTTTCGGTGGCGGGTCTCACAATGCCCAGCCAGCATCAGCATGACACGGTAGAGTGGGCGAGGTTCACCAACGTACGAGTAGCTTCAATCACTAATTTTTTTGCCGTGCTCACGGCATCGTTAACGATATCTCTCGGGGAGCGTATCTCTCCGACTCTCGTGGAGGGATATG
>NW_011888088.1:0-2908 GCF_000806365.1 Fopius arisanus | reverse complement strand
GTCTAAGTCGACGGCGCCCTTCGGAATCACCCAGTTGGAACGCCAGTACGTCAGCCCTGAACTCCCTAACACAGCTGGGTGGATTTCCGAATTGGGAAACAGCAATCGTCAGCGCCATCACAGTGTTCCGAAACATGGTCTCACCCTACCACGTTTCTTCCCCCTGTGTGATTGGTCTAATTTACCTTCGGAGCGGCCTGATTGGCCGTCGTCCGATGGTCTATTCATCTTTCGCTCGGCTATTTCAGCCGGCGTTAGATGTCGCTCCCCTTACCTAGTGACTATCCTAGTGATAATCACTAGTAACGAGAAAATCTCGTTACAACCCAGATGAATGTAAAATAATATGAATAATGAAAGTACGGATCAGCACTATAGTACTTTTTACATAGGTCATTTATGTTATCTAAAAATGTTCATAGGGTCATCTGTCTTATTTCGAAATCAATACATAATACATGTGAGCACCAAAAATTATTTGTGTAAACGTTGATCAATTCCTTTCGGGGACTCAATACAATCGATGTTCGTTTCACTCCTTTTGTTTATCCTTCGTTAACACCACGAAGAGCTTGTCGTGTTTGTCGTCTCAATGTGTTCAACTTGATGTTGATAGCTCGATTCATTTCAGTGGTTTTGAATGACTGGGGAAATTGTTTCCTCACGCACACTGAAAGAATGTAACATTCTACATGAATGATCAGATTTCATTGTACAAGTGTTACACATATGAAAAAGTCTAACAATTTCGCGGAACCCGGAAAATGGCCAGAGAAAGAAATTCAATCTATTTAGCAGATTATGCAAGTAGTCCACATAGGACATAATTTTTCATATCAAGAATTAAAAATGAATAAACAAAATTTTCAGTTTCCATGCCATAAGTCGAATGAAAAGAAATTCGGCTCGTAAATGATATCAAATTCACTAAGGAAGATATTAATCCATATCAAACAATGATTCGTGAAAGTCGAAATTGAAGGCAGAAAAGTGGAAAATTTTCGAAGAGAGTTTCGATAATTCCAGTTGACTGAATTTGTTTTTTCGAGTGGTTACAATCAATACATTTTTTATCAATATAGAAGAAGAGGAGTAGAGCGCGTTTATATCCGACAAACATTCTTTACAGGGAGATATGAGACAGGTCCAATCCTAGTAAAATACCTGTAATAGCTTCAAGGATACGAGCATCCAATGCTCGGTGACGAGGAGGATTTTCTGCCGGTCTCCTTATCTTATTAACACCTCCTTTTACGTTGCTCTGTAAAAGTACATCATGGGGAAACAAAGACATTACGAGACTAATTGCCATTGCAGTAAATGATCTCTGTTCTTTAGCAGCATCCCATTGTCTTCTAGGTAGTGTTACTCCACTGCCTCTTTCTCCCAGTTCCACCTGTAAAAAGTAATTTTTGAAAATGTCTATCTGTTCATAAAATATGATTAAACAGTTCAGTACCTAAGAGTAGTGAAACGGCAATAATTTTTCCACAGGCGGGACATTTATATAGCATTTTACATCTTCTGATATCACAGGAAATCATTGGACAGGACTTCGTAATAGGTAGGAGGGAAACTAGAATAATCTCAATAATATTTATCATGAAATATTTACTAAAAAAACAGATAGTCTATTATTTTTCAATTATTTATGGAGATGCAAACAAATTTCTTTCAATGTCTTGTAGTTCCAAAGTTAGAATGTGATAAATTTGAAAATAACCATTTACAATCGTAAGAATCTACGATGTAAATTAAGATGGCATATTTATGATAAAAGTCTATAATGAAGGAAATAGAAATGATAACATAAAAGTTCTGAATATCATTAATTAAAGATGAGATTGTGATTTGGCGAAGAAAATTATTTGAAAATCTATTGCCTTATCATTCTCTTCAAGTTGGTCTTGTCGTAGTAGTAAGTGGCCAGTATTGTGGAATTTCCCACGTCCCCTCCCCCCTTTTTTCCAGGAAAATGGACGTGCAGGTGCAGGTGTGCCCCCCAGGGGGGTATTGTGCGGATGCGCGTCTGGACACGTTCACCCCCTTTGTGCCTTGACAAAGGAATTTGACTTTAAATTGCGGATGCGCGCGCCTTTGTTATAATTTCCTTAAATGTTGCGTAATTTTGGTCAATAGACTTCCGGTCTAAGCGTGATCCCTGGTTTTTCCTTAAAGATTACATAAGTACAATGGACATCCGGTGGAAATTGGTTGGGTGGGAAAGGGTGGAGGTTTTGTAAATTATTAGCACGAGAATTATGAATGACTTTTTTTCTTTAATTGATTAGGAAATGATGAGCTACAGTTTTTACAGTGCAACATATTTAAAAGTATACACACATATAAAATTATAATATCATCGTTATCTTAGGTATAATTTTCTAGTATGAGGGCATACGGTATGGTCCTCCGGCAAAACCATCTAGCTCGTCATAACATAAATGATACAGCTCGCCAAATAATTGATATAAATATCCCAAATTGGCATCAGGGTTTGAGCGCTGAAGGTCTTCTTTGGCCAGCAGATATATCTCCTCGAAATTATTTCCGATGCGATGGTGCAGTTCTTCAGTAACAGGCATTCTATTGTAGGCCATGTAACCCATTGGAACACGTGTAATGCCCTTGACAAGAGACTCCTTGTATTCTCACAAAGGTAGTGAATCCAAGAAATCCAACCACTGCGTGATCCATACAGCTTTGGTTTTTAATGTTTCAATACTAGGTTTCATCATAATGAGAAGATTTTTTTCCCCGTCACGTACGAAGGTCGCGCAGAGTTTTTCAAAACTCTGGTGGAATCTCACTGTCAGCCCCCCAAATTGCTTTGCAAGTACATTGTGTATGGCGTTTGGGTGAAACTTCGTTGTATCAAAATACTCCGTAATGGAGTCCATGTCCTTGT
>NW_011888087.1:39525-41016 GCF_000806365.1 Fopius arisanus | reverse complement strand
ACATGATGATCTGGAGCCAAGAATCATTTCTTGTATTTCATCAACTGTGGTAGTTCCTGAAGCAGTGATTTATGTGCAATGTCTGAACAAAAACGAGATGAATGCACATCATGACACGACAGATACTCTAAAACATTCTGGACATCCAAATGACGTAAAAGAACAGCAATGCCCACAGAACGAACTTCAGACGACACACTTATCCAATGATTACTACGAGAAGCGTAGTGATATCTCACCAATGAATAATCCATCAGAATTTCCAAGAAGAGAACTTCCTTGTACAATTCCGATCGAAGACTCTGACACCATTTCTCGTGATAATTGGAGATGTAAAGAAAAACGATCTTCCCTGGATACTGATGTTAAAGAGTTTTATACTACCACCAATTCTGAAGATGAAAAATCCAATATCGAGTCGGTGAAATTGCTTAAAAGTGGTGAGCTTCTACCCGGCGTCATAATTGAGGAGGAGTTGCTCCACGTATCCCAAACATCTAGCTTCGATTCAATTCTGCATATTCTGTGGTGCACCGCAATCAATGATGACAGCTATGGATTACTCATTAAATTCCCTACTACTGATAATCGAATGTTGGACTTGATTGTGAAATTAATTAATGATGAGAATCCTGAATCTGTTTATAAGAACAGAGCACTGATTCTGCGGTCCCTCAGTGAAGTAGGAGTCTGTCGGAATACCACCGAAGTAGATTTCGGTGTACAATCAATCCTTTTGACAGTATGTGGTACGCCGGCTGATATTTGGAAAACGTGTCTTGATACTGAGCCTACTGAAGAGAGATTTTATGAATGTGATGCCTGTGGTAAATATATCAGGAAAATTCCAGCTTTGTCCCCTGATTATAAGAGACCACCACGAAGCTACGATGAATTACAAAAAGCCCTTCCTTTCTGCAAGAGCTTCAGAAACGTTTCCTGTCGAAGGAGATCGTGTTCAGGTTCATGTGTGGTGACAACAACCCCCAATTTTCATCTGTTCATTGATCTTCCCCAAGGATCTCCACAATCTTCTATTGATGCCATCCCCAAATCTATCCAACGTGAATCCGATTATCGGTAAGTTGCAATACTCCTATTGTGGACGAAGTGAGGAATAATCGATTTTTTTTTTAATTGTCGATAATATTATTTGCTGATCGAAATCATTAATTATGAAAAACTTTAGTCATTTATTTCAGCGCATGTTGATCACTCTCAATATACAATAATACTAATAATAATTTGTGATGTTTATTGAACGATTAATTACTTTTTTTTATAAATAAAATGTCAACAGATTAGCGGGAATAATTGCTTACGCTCAGGACAGATACGTTGGATACTGTTGGACACCAGCAAATTGGGTATTATATGATGGCCATTCTACTGCGGTTCAGACTGTATCCGGGTCTGCGAAGATTCAACCAAAAGCTTTTATCTACGTTGTGAAGGAATCGCAGCCTTCACAATAACTTTAATGTATGATTA
>NW_011888087.1:36809-38940 GCF_000806365.1 Fopius arisanus | reverse complement strand
GACCTACAAACAATGTTTAATCCAATGACCAGGTTTGTTTTGACCTTCAATGAAAAAAAATAAAAAATGGGGTGCTAACTTTTGCTCGAAAAAGTTTTTAATTAATAAAAAAATAACTATTGACTATCAAAGCGAATTGATCGAATATCAATGAACTTCAATAGACCTTCAAAGGGCCCGACTGGAGAAACTGATCAATTTTTACCTATGTGGAATTAACTACCTGGGGCCCTAAATAATAGGCCGTACCCATGAAGAATAGAGTTTCTTCATGGCCGTACCCATGAATAAGACAGAGCACGAGGTCGAGAGTATCGATAACGGCGTAGGCGAGGTAGAGGTAACGTAGGAAGTCTTTACCGGCGGAAAATAAGTGGGGAACAACGAAAATAACCGCGCTGCTAGAAACCGAGTGACTCCTACACCGTTATCGACATTCTGGACCTCGTTATGCTCTGCCTTATTCACGGGTACGTCCTCTGATTTAGTTCCATAGCCACCGCTACGACATTCGCTGTTGAACATTTAGCATAAGCGCTGCTAATCTTCCCTATAATCCCTGGTTTTATGTCAACATATGGACAGCCTTTTATCCAAAATTCACGATTTTTACATTTTTACCGCCGTATCATTAGCGCACTAATTCATGGGAATCATTAATTAACTTTTCAAATAATTTGGAAAAAATTTGGGGAAATTTAGGGAGTAGATTTCATAATTTGGGGAGATCTAGTTAATTAATTATTTATTTTTTAAAATTGAAGCGTATAGTTAGCGAAAATTCCTCGTTTTTTATTTTTCTAAATTGGGAATTGCATATTATCATTTGGGGAATCGATTTCGGTAGATTTTATCATTTGGAGAATTGATAAAGAGTTGATAATTGATAAATTAAGAAATTAAATCAATTTTCAGGCCTGCGCATACGCGCATGCATACCCGTTCCATCCTTCGTCATCGGGCACACTAATAAATGGAAATCATTAATTACCTAATGAAATAATTAAAGAGTATTTTAAGGAAAGGTAGGGAGTAAGTTTCCGAATGAGGGGCGATCTCGTTAATTAATTATTCATTTTTTTAATTAAAGCGTATAGTTAGCGAACATTTCTCATTTTGTATTTTTAAGTTGGGAATTACGTAGAATAATTTGAGGAATTGATAAAGAGTTGATAATTAATAAATTAAATAATTACATCAATTTCTAGCCCTGCGCATGCGCGCGTCTACACCCGTTCCTTCCTTCGTTATCGACACTCGTTTAAAAAAAGTTGAATATTATTCATAGAAAACTTTTTAACTAATTTTATAGAGGATAAATCCAGCAGCAACCGAATATGAATCAGAAAGCAAACTTCGATCACTGAGTTGTCGAAATAGCGAAATAGCGATAAATTGGATTGTGATTTATTTTCAATTTTTATCGTTTTTCCTTGTAAAAACATTGTAGAGACATGAAAATTAGGGGAAAATTGAATTCAAAGAAAATTCACACAACGTCATTTCCTAAAGACAATACTAGTCAATTAGAGTGGAAATGATTCTTCCGGGGCACGCGCCCGGCTGGAAATTGATTTAATTATTTAATTTATTAATTATCAACTCTTTGTCAATTCCCCAAATTATGAAATCTACAGAAATCGATTCCCCAAATGATTTTATGTAATTTTCAACTCAGAAAAATAAACAAGTAGGCGACAACAATTATGTCATTGTGGAGGATTTAACGAAATGTATAGGTATATTTTTTTGCCATCAATAAATTGACGGCGGGCTTCCGAATGATTTTAACAATATATTTTTCCTCGTCAGGTTGGATCTATTATGAATGATAAATGGTCGTAACAATTAAGCATCTATTAGACTAAAATTTTCAAATTTAAAAAACGAATTGGATCCTGATATTCTGAGCTATATAATCATTTTACACTAAAATTTGAATATCTATAAAACCAATTGTTCAATTAAGCTCATTTTTCATACTAACCATTGTAGGGATAAACGGACGATTTCGTCGAAATTTGCAGTCTTAATAGCTTGATTTTTGTGCGGATGAAAGAGCGAACAACATTTCTTTTTCAATAACATAAAAGTGTCATATAACTATGATTACTTACAGGATGCATTTTCC
>NW_011888087.1:33275-35091 GCF_000806365.1 Fopius arisanus | reverse complement strand
TGATTAGTTCCGGAGATATTCAATTTTTAGTGTAAAATGATTATGTGGAATATCTCAAAATTGACTTGACCGAATTCATTTTTTTTTATATGAAAATTTTTGTCTCGATGTCCCCTGTCATTATCAATTAAAATATATAGAATCGCCCATACAAACTTTTCGAGATATTTAGATTTTTGCGTTTTTCAGTTCAAATTGTCGTACGCATTCTCACCCTCGCAAAAATTGAGCTATTAACTTCAAATTTGGACGAGATTGTCCTTTTATCACTGCAACGGATGGTATTGAAAATGAGCATGATTGACTGATTAGTTCCGGAGATATTCAATTTTTAGTGTAAAATGATTATGTGGAATATTTCAAAATTGACTTGACCGAATTCATTTTTTTTTATATGAAAATTTTTGTCTCGATGTCCCTTGTCATTATCAATTAAAATATATATAGTTGCCCATACAAACTTTTTGAGATATTTAGATTTTTTCATTTTTCAGTTCAAATTGTTGTACGCATTTTTTTAAATTCCATTCTTTTCGTCATGCTTGGCACTATTGAAATTAATCAAAAACTGGAAAATGCATCCTGTAAGTAATCATAGTTATATGACACTTTTATGTTATTGAAAAAAAAAATGTTGTTCGCTCTTTCATCCGCACAAAAGTCAAGCTATTAAGACTGCAAATTTCGACGAAATCGTCCGTTTATCCCTACAACGGATAGTATGAAAAATGAGCTTAATTGAACAATTGTTTTTATAGATATTCAAATTTTAGTGTAAAATGATTATATAGCTCAGAATATCGGGATCGAATTCATTTTTTAAATTTGAAAATTTTAGTCTCATAGATGCTTAATTGCTACGACCATTTAACATTCATAATAGATCCAACCTGACGAAGAAAAATATATTGTTAAAATCATTCGGAAGCCCGCCAGCAATTTATTGATGGCAAAAAAATATACCTATACATTTCGCTAAATCCTCCACAATGACATAATTGTTGTCGCCTACTTGTCTTAACTAAAAAATCACCCCTGGCCAGGGGGCACCACGCACAGACATTCTCAAAAACTTTTGTATTTTTACATTTCAGACCATTCTACATCGTTTCCAAGCAAAATTAGAATTTTTTTTTTCCGGTCGGGATCGGACGATTGCAATGCTTCCATTCGGAAGCAAAAATAAGCAATTTTCGCTAACTATACCCTTCAATTAAAGACAATGAATAATTAATCAACGAGATCTCCCCAAATTATGAAACCCTCTCCCTAAAATTCCCCAAATTATTTCCAAATTATTCGATAGGTTAATTAATGATTCGCATTAATTAGTGCGCCAAGTATACGGCGGTCAAAATTTCATGATGTTCCGATTATTTTTGTAATTTTTTCCTACCGTGTAACTTTTTTTGAAAGTTTAGAAGAAACGGAGAAAAATGTACGCATCATTTTGAAACTTGGTGAGTGATTAAATAACGACAAAACGCAAAAACGTTATAATTTTTCAGTAAGTTTAAAATCGAAGAATAAAAACAAAACTTGAATTTTGTCGTAAAGGGGGTAGAACGTCATTTTAAAAAAACGGTGCAGCTGTATGTATAGAAGTAAGTTTTAAGTATGCTTTGAGTCTGCTTTGAGTGGATTGTGGTTGTTGATTAGTTAGGGGGGGGAATAGGATAATTCTCGATCTAATTGTACAAGAAAAATTGGGTGACTGGTAGTTGGCACCACATTATTGAAAATTCATTAGTTTTTTTATTTAGATCAATAGTAGGACCTTTGTACATCATTGTAATACAATTAAAAAATTTTGTAG
>NW_011888087.1:5082-32345 GCF_000806365.1 Fopius arisanus | reverse complement strand
AAAAATTAGTGGGGTGGGGTGCTAACTTCCCATCATTATTTTGTTTAATTAATTAAAAAATAATGAAGGGTCTACAAAATTTTTTAATTGTATTACAATGATGTACAAAGGTCCTACTATTGATCTAAATAAAAAAACTAATGAATTTTCAATTATGTGGTGCCAACTACCAGTCACCGAAAAATTGATTGGAAAAATGGAGAATTTGAACCCAGCTCCTTTTAATTATGCATTGGGTGCTCTTCCAACTGAACTATCCGGCTCATCCTCATCTTCCCACTTTTTTATTTCACATTTCTTGTACCTACCGAGCTCCGTTGTCTTGAAGTTAGTTGTAGGGATTGTTGCTCTTTGAATTTCTTTGAAGCGAGTGAAAAGTCAGATTAAATGTAGCTTACATCCACTCAAAAAAGACGCAATGCTCACTTCAAACTTCCTTCCGTACGAATAGCCACACTCTTAAAAGAACCACCATCTGGAAACTCTGATGCGGTCTGTGTGATACGTGGCGAACTCAGTCAATAAAACAGAGTACATCGTGCGCTATCCTGTGGGCTATCCCTCTTATGGTTGAACATGATCATGATAGCAGCAAAATGCATGACGTTATGCTCGTGTGACTGACAACAATGCAGTAGTGGGGAGCAGAACAAGAGGGAGACTCCGGTTTTCTCGTTTGCGGTGCGGCAGATACACGATTTTTATCACACATAGATTATTATGTATAATAAATGGAGTATAATGCAAAATTTCAACGAATTACCCCAACAAATGCAGTGCTTATGTTCTCATTCTAGTGACAAATTTTGAAAAATTACTCAACTCGTAATAATAGCCGTGGAGAAAGCAGTGAAAGAAAAAAAGAGTAATATTACTTCTGACGTGTCGGAGAAAACCGGACGCCCTGGAGACAGTAAAGTCATAAAGTGAAGTTGTAAAACCATTGAAAAAAAGAGACACAGAATTCATATCAGGGTCGTGCAAAAAAAAATTAAACTTCCACAACATAAACCAATGACTTCGGGACAATCTAATGCATTCAACCTTTAAACTCACTGAATTTCCTTCAATTAACCCCGAAGTGATTATTCAATAATTTCTACATCCTCAAGACATCAAAGAAGATTCATGTCATTAATCCAACATAAAAATGGATGAGAAAATATCTAAGTTGGAATTGGGTTATCTCTCATCGTAGGAATTTGGAATATTCTGAAAAATAAATTGGTAAAAAAATGTGGAATCTTTGAAACGTAAATTGATTAATATGTGAAAGTGAACGCCCAGGTGAAATGTCGACATGAAGTCACCTGCATGTACCCTAAAAGACATTAAATACACCTGAAATAATCATCTTTTTCTCTTTTGCAAACGCTTGGGAGATAATTCTAAAAAAATGCTAAAAAAAAAATTAAAAACAACGTGCACTACAGTATGAAAATCACTGAGATGTAAAATAGTGATAAAAAAAAATCTTAATTATTTTTGTGAACGGAGATTGAAGGGGTCTAAGATGGCGGGCTCCTTAACGTGGTCATGTACTTGTTGTTTGAGATTCAAATTCAGTCCTGAGGAGATTGAACAGAGGTATAAGAGCCAGGAGATTGATAGAATGCTTGAGAAGGATAGGCAGGCTTTTAGAAGACAGGTCAAGCTACTGTTACTTGGCGCAGGTGAAAGTGGTAAATCAACGTTTCTGAAACAGATGCGAATTATTCATGGTATCAAATTTGAAGTGAGTATTTAGTTACTTTCATTGACGTGTTAATAGTAATCATTACGAATATTCGAGAGCTTTTGGACACACGTTTTCAATCCTTTCTCTCTGTAAAAATGAAATTTTGGTACAGATCTGAGCGCGTGAGAGATTTTCATTGCCTTAAGGGTTTTTTGAGGGAGAGATGGAGGGGATTCGACTTTTTTTTGTAAATGAAAATTGCCGAATGTTAGCCTTTAAGTTCCACGAATGTTTTTTTAATAAAAATTATTTCCTGATGCGAATTAAGTTCTGTAATGACGTAAATTGATTTCAAGTAAATCTATACTGTGAGTGCAAGTTTTACAAGCATTGTCGAACAAAAATTTTCTTGAGGAAAATTAAAAAAAAAAATGTGTCCATTAAAATTCAATTTAGATAACTGAAATGGAATTTCTTGACAAGCAATGATAAAAGTTTGCGGTTTTAATTTTTAATTACAATGAAAAAGTTGATTTTCAATAGATCAGATTGCGAGGAAATCGTAACTCGGAATGTAATACAGTTTTATTAAATGTTATCGTAATTTTCAATGATTTGTAAATTTTGATTCAAGGCCCGGGTGGACTATCTAGCGAATGTCATCTTTTGTTTGAATTTCATTTTTTTAGTTTAAAATACATTGAAATATGGGATCAAATTTGTGTAGCGGGAGCTATTCTTCAAATTGTGATATTGTTCAAAACGGATCTACCAAGTTTACAAAAAAATAATAAAAATTATGCAACTTACCATTGCTCTCCAGAAGATTGAGTGGCAGCTAGATGTAATAGTAAGCTACGTATTTTTTATTATTGTTTAGCAAACTTAGTAAGTCCCCTTTAAATAATATCGATCTTTAGCGCCCTTCAATAATTTTTCCTCTTTTTTTTCATTGTTTTTTCATGTCCATTCAAGTGCTTCCCGCAAAACAAAATTGATCCCAAATTTTAATGTATTCTAGGTTAAAAAAATAAAATTTAAACAAAAGTCGACGTTCGATAGAGAGTCTACGCGGGCCTTAAAACAAAAAGAATCGCTTGAAATTGCTATCAATTCACGAGCGAAAAATCAAATCAATTGTAATTTATTCTATCTATTATATACATGCAAACGATTTTCTGAGCAATTAAGCACATTTTTCAATTTCTGTACCATCAGATATCGGTCCAACTACTAGTGCTAAACTAGCAGAGCCTAATCGATTAAATAAATTTATCTCTGAGCGATGAGCATTTCTCTAGAAGGAATAGAAATGTCCATTATGTCCTAACATATTCTACCCCACGTTCAATTTGATAGGCAGAATGATTAACGTTGTACTCAACATGATCAGAAATCGAACTTTGAAAAAAATTTCCTCTGTATGTTTCGAAGAAAAAAAGTTAACCTTTCTAGATAGCATTCGCATAGTAGAAACGGGGTGAAGCGCTTGGTAAAGTTTTTACACTTTTTTTTCAATTACCACAATTAAACTAAGAATTTTGAAAAGAAATCCCCAACTCTCGCTTATATCTTTTTGTGACAAAACACTTTTGTTTTTTAGTTTAGCATTAGTAGTTTGACCGATATCAAATGATAGAATAGTATATTTGATTCTGAACAAAAGAAATGATCAGTTTTTGCAGAGAACGTGGCGAAGAAAATCAATTCAAATTTCTATCGTATCTTTAAATTCATCATAAAGTTATTGGTTTATTATGCAGCCAGTGTATTATAGCCTTCACCTTCGGCTTGTTTTACAAACTTCCCACGAGTCAAAAAAAACCATAACGCACAAGTTCCGTATAGTATTTGATATCATTGGGCCCAGAATCTGCGATTGTATCTAGCGAAGTAAAGGTTAGAATCGCGTGCCACTGGATGCTTATGGCATAAAATACTATTTAGTAATATTTTTTTTTTGCTCTAAAGGCAAATTCATGGTCATATGAGTAAAGCTGTTTGAATCTATGGAAGAAAGCGATCACGTTATTGTTTTGGTATAAGAATGCGCCTTAGAGATGAGAGTAGGACTTGAGGATGTCGGTGACTTACCTATTTCGTAAGTTGAAGAAATTATTTTCAGGTCTAGCCGGGGAAAACACGCTACGCGTTCGGAAAATCACGTTTTCTAGATCCTGCGTCTGGAAAAATTAGGTTAAAGCCGCGCCGTGCAAAACATCATCCTTGCAACATGCTTTCGACGCGGATGTAAACTTTGCCTGTGGAAATGATCGGTTTTCCACAGCTAGGTCTGAAAATAACTACTGAGAAATATGTATTTGATTATTTTTCGAATTCGGATTTCAGCCAATCAGTGCAAAGTATTTGAGGCTATCATAGCAAATTTCATCGGATGTTTCTTAAAAATTTCCAATGGGTATTCGTTAGTAGCTTTTCAAATGATTATCATCTTTCAAGCCATTTCACAATGAAGATTCTATGTGAGACCAAAAATTAGGTTATTCTTAACATGATTGAACGGCCAGTTACTGCAGATGATTTTTTAGAAAATATTTATCAACAAACGAATGGTGATGCGCCGCTAGGGATGAGAATAGTGAAGGACTCAATGTAAAGACACTTTTTGACATTCTGTATGTGTGAAATTATATCTGGAGGCTCTTCACGGCACTCTGCTTGGCCGAAATCCGAGTGGAAAAATAATCTGTCTAATACCACTCGTGCTCCAAAATTAATTGGATATTTACCTCAAACTTCACTGCGTAGAAACGAGTGTTCCAAATTTCATAGAAGAATTTGACCCACTCATTGCAACGTACCAATTGGAAGATATCCGATAATTTTGACTCACTGCTGCATATTACACCCCAATATTACTGACTAGCTGACACACTAGTCGAATTTAATGACCGAGTCTTATCTATATATATTATCTATAAATTTTAACGATAGTCATCTTCAGAACAATCATCTATAGGCTCACACTTCTTCCCCTTTCGGTTACACGTAGAATAATCTAGGCCCATTCCAGAGAAATGACCAATAATTGCGTCAAAACCGATTAAACTGTCGTAACTACGACCATATCCTCTTGTACTCCAACCTATGTATGAAACCATCAATCGAATCACATTATCAAAATTAACTGGTTTTTTGGACGAATCTGATTTCCCTTTGTTCAGATCATTCGTTACATCCCTAGATTGTTTTTTTATTATGAAGTCGTCTCTGTAACCTTTTGGTCTGTAGAAGGAGATGGAAAATCCAAGGAAGGAGATTGGATCTGCATGGTTTTTTTTTCGAAGCGTGGGTTGTGTGGAGGAAAATAACGGGAGTGATAAGATATGAGGAAAGTCAAAGTTTCCAGGTCAGGAGTTTTTCAAAAATATTTGACGAGTTCGGAATGAAACGTCATTTTCATAATACCCTCATGACCTTCATCGAAATCCAACCTGGGTGTTGTATGAACTTGACTCATCCGTATATTTCGTTATTGGTATTCACCTGTAGAATGACATTTACAACGATTTCTGAAGAATATCCATCCGTTCCACGGCCATCTGTCTCTCCAACTCTGTTGCATCTTCGTAAATTTCCTTTACAACTGCTTCCCTTGCTACTCCAACTTCGGTTTCGTATCTCTTGAAGGCTTTAAAGTCATTACAGGGTATATTCATGTATGATAGAAATTTATCCACATGTGTCCAGCCTCATCCAGCATAGGGAGTCCCCGAAAAAAGTTTAAAAAAATACATAAAATATGATCGGAAAAAAACTCTTTATACATTTTATATGTTCAATAGAAATTTCTCATACCTAGAGCACTTTTCGTATTTACATCATACCGTGTGTTGCGTTTGTCACTACCACTGTGACTTTCGCTCGTTATTATCCTATTTTGCAATAAATACTTATGGTATCTGATTGTAAATACGAAACACAATCTACGGCGTATTTAATCCTCAATGAACTGAAAAGACAATACTGCTTTACAGTACGTGCACAACATTTGCCGATCTAAAGATTCCAATTCAAGGATATGATGGCCTTGTTGGTAACAATGGATAATTTTACAGATAAGATTCCAGATTCCATGTTTCATTCTGAATTAACGAATCCATCTCGTCATTCATTGCCTTTTTCCATTTTTCAGCATCTGGTCCTTCCATGGCTTGCTTGAAAGTGGATGGTTCTCCACTCTGATTGTCAACTGAATCAGAATCCTCTTCATCATCTTCTGATTCGTCATCTTCATCTAGGCTTGACTCTTCTTGATTCCTAGTGTCTTTTCCAGTGAGCGTACCAATTGTCCTTAATTTGTCAATCAATGGTACTTCACTTTCACTGGACTCGTTCCCTTCAGTGGTTCCTGATGTATCATTCTCTGATACCTCCACTATTTCGGAATTTTCTGCTGTGTTATCATTCCCCGGTAGCTCTGGTTCATTATCTTCCTCCTGCTCTACTTCGTCCCAACAGTCACTCCTTATGAAAATCATCCGAGACTACTTTTTCTGGACTATTGGAGTTCTGGTTGGCTCCTGGTCCTCTTCCAACTCGATAAACTCCGTATCTCGACTTATGATGACTTTCCCTGTGGTTCTGTTGAGCAGTCGATATTCTTTGGTTCCTGTCGCATACCCTACCATGACACATTCCCTCACCTTTTTGTCAAGTTTACTCCTCAGCTGTCCGGGCACGTGAGCATAAGCCTTGCAGCCAAAAATCCTGAAATCCCACCTGAATCCCACATCAGGCTTAACTCCATACCACAGTTCATGCTGAGTCTTATCCCTTGACCTCGTTGGCGATCTGTTTTGCAAATACGCGGCTGTTACCACCGCTTCCCCCCAATAGCAATTCGGTAATCGCGCATCAATCAGCATCGTCCTTGCGGCCTCTATCAAGGAGCGATTCTTGCGCTCCGCCACTCCATTCTGCTGCGGAGTGTACGGTGCCGTCATCTGATGCGTGATTCCTTGACTCTTGAAATATTTGTCAAGCTCATGAGACATATACTCGCCTCCCCGATCTGACCTGAAACTCTTTGGAACTTTATTAAATTGAGTTTTCGTCATCTCGACAAAATTCTTAATAATCTGACCTGCTTCAGATTTTTCCCTTAACAGGAATAGAAAAGTGAATCTGCTGTAATCGTCAATCAGCGTCATCATATACCTCCTACCGCGTGGAGTTTCCGTATTGATGGGCCCACACAAATCCGTGTGTATAATGTCCATTGGCTCTCCTGCAATCGTTGACGACTCCTTTGGGAAAGACTTACGTGCTAACTTGCCCTGTATACAGCTTTCACAGAGCTTCTTGATGCAGCACTCTGTTATTCTTATCCCCTCAGCAATACCGCCATTCGCCAACGCCTTAATAGCCACTGGATCCCGATGCCCAAATCGCCTGTGCCAAGTGTGTATACAATTTTCTGCATGTTTGACGCGGGCACTGTAAGCACGATCTATTTGTCTCAGTTCGTACATTTGCCCTCTCAAGTCACCTATCACACATTCACTTGTTCCTTTATACACAGTCAACCGACCTTTATTTATTGTAACTTTAAATCCCTTTTCGTCAATAATCCTTACCGATATCAACCCACTGTCAAAAGATGGAACGTACAAAACATTATTAAGTTTAATTTTTCTTTTTTCACCATTATTAATCTGGCATTCGATTATACCTGAACCGATCCCAAACACTTCGCACACACGTTGATTTGCCACACGTACTTGCGATCGATAATTCGTGTTCATTTTTATGAAGAAATTCACATCGTTTGTCATGTGCTTAGTGGCACCGGAATCGAAATACCAAGTCGATGTTGTTGTTTTGCTTGACACCATGAAAGCATAGTCTGTCCCACTCCCATCCTAACTGTCCCTGTTTACCTTATGGTCAACTTGGGCTGTGGATGCCTTTTGTATCCCACCTTTCGGGTTGTGTTTTTGTTTCCAGAGTAGAAATTTTCCACAAGTTGCCTTTCGATGACCCTTTTTGTGACAAAAGAAACAACTTTGATTACCTTCATGTGGATTATTCGTCTTCAATGCCAACTCTGGAAACCCTGTATTTGACGAATTAGATCTCCTTTTCCATTCGGCAATTATTTTCCCTTTCACTAGACTCTGAGTGAGATCAGTTTCAGGCCTAGCTTCTAATGCCATCACGAGAGTGCCGTAGGATTCTGGAAGGCTGCTGAGCATTATTGCCACGATATCGTCATCCTCAAACTTCTTGCCTAGTGCGGTTACCTGATTCACTAGGTTGAACAGAGTTGACAAATGCTCCTCCGCGTCCCCCTCCTCATTAAGCCTTAAATCGTTGATTTGCCTTAAAATTGCCACTTTATTTGACAAGGTAGCTTTTTCATTATGCTCCCTCAAAATCACCCACATTTCCTTCGCCGTTTTCTTATCGGCAATGTGGTGCCTTTGACCTTCCTCAACTAGCAACTTAATTGTTCCGCAGGCTTTTTGGTTCCTTTCATTCCATTCCAGGCAAGCGGTGCTGCATCCGTGGGTGGGATTCCTGGATCCACTGTTTCCCACGTATTTTCCCTCATCAGCAAGGCTTCCACTTGGAATTTCCATATCGGATAATTAGTGTAGTTGAGTTTTTCGACTCCGAAAGTATGCCCTGTACTGTTTTCGGCCATCCTTAACTTTCGACCTTCGAGCCGCTTTAAACTTTATTTTGACCTTTAAATACTTCACCCTTTTGACAAATTTTACCTCTATTTAGAGAACTCTAGTTTCTCTAAAAAACTTATCCCAGTCAAACTCTATTTTGACTTTAATTATACGCGTTAATGGCCCATAACCTGTTGGTAACAACGAATAATTTTACAGATAAGGCACGGAACTGAGAGATTCAAAAGGTGTCGATAGAAGTAAACAGCGTCTGCTTATTAGAATATATTTTGATCGACTGAATTACAATTCGCCTCAGAGGCTAAACTGTTCCCGATACACATACAATCACAGACCATGTCTGTGTGCTAATATTATTGTCACCGTTGCTTCCAACAGGCCGTGTTCAGGCCTAAATTCAAGAGTTCCAGCGAGAGATTCTCTCTCAGTGTCATCTGGCTGAATTTTTCCGTTAGTTTCTGATGGGTCACTCGTAGATGCAATTTCTCCTAACTCCTGCAGCTCACCAGTATCCGTAGTTGTTTGCTTGCCACTTCTTTTTTCTTCGCTTAAACCCATTATTACGCCGGATTAACCTGACATTATACTGTTTCAATGTTAAGCATTTGCCTCTCCACGTATATATGGATTTGTTATAAAATATTTTTTGAGGTTAAACCCAGGATGAACAGAGACTGACTGTTTGGATCACCACTTGCGATATCGCGCGATCACCTATTACGAAAACAATCGCCTAACACCATTATTCTAGTATTGTAACCGATAATAAACTGATACTTCATGCGAGAACAAGACTAACCCCTAAACTAAAGTGCTCAGCTGAACAGGTAGGTTCTGTGCCAATTCTGTCCACCAGAATTATTGCTAGTTCCGACGTTTCCCCTTTTTCTACACCAGTAAATGAGTTATATTTAACGAAAAGAAAGGTTTGAAAAAATGATTAGATCGGTTTAACATGTCGAAATGTAATTAATAATAAAATTATGAAATCATTAATTTTGTCATAGAAATTCTCAAATATGATAGAATTAATTGATTATAAAATTAGTTTTATGTCCCAGCGGGTGTAAAAAGCCCAATCCTAACCTTGTTTCGCTTGGCTCTATCGCTGTTTATCCCATGGGTCATAAAGTAGCATATGCACCACGGTCGAAAAGTGTTTTCTCCCGGGGGTGCATAATATACTACATATACTACATATACTATACTTTTGTTCAGTGATTGGTTATCTGCAAGAGAACAATAGATTGCTTTCCGTCTCACATCTTGAACTTTTTTACGCCAAAGCTATTTATACGTTTCATAGCACATTCATAAATTCACAAATTATTACCTGCTCAACAAATGAAGGCATTTATGGAAATAAACTCAAAAATCAAAGAAGGAATTTCGGTTCGGATGATTGCACACACCAAGGAAGGTGTGCGCAATCATTTCACCGATTGTTAATTATTCATAGAAAACATGTGAAATGTGAAATGTTCTTTCATCTGTGCGAAAGTATGTCTCTTGAATTGTTTAAATTGCAGTCATTATAAGTTATTATGTAACATAAACATAATTAAATTGTATACTCACTTATTCAGCGAATCCCTAGTTTTTCGATAATTTACACCTAATCAGACACGAAACGAAAACATGAACCAATGAAATTTTTTTTCCATGCAGTTTAATTTTATGTTTTATGAATTTTCACACATTTTTTCAACTAAATTTTTAATATCAACGAATGTGGAAGGAAGAATTCACCGAGAAGTTGTGAAGTTGACCCGTCAAGGGTCACGGCAATTGCAGTTCGTACCATCAGTACGTTACGTAATTTATCAGTAGCACTCATAATGGAAGCCCATTTTTTAATAACATTTTAAATTTGATCAACAGTAGGACAGGAAAGTTTATTCATAAAATGAGTTTATCACATTCAATCCGATAGCACCACTATTGTCATTGAACGAAACTTCTGATTGACAGTCAGTCAATTATCAGCTACCAGGATTTGGTGTAGTTGGGTAGGCAGAAGACATTGCATTATAATTACATCATTATCATTTATCATCATTATCGTGAAATATTAATAAAAAATCGAAAAAACTATTCGTGAGGTGACAAGGATAACTCGTCGGAAAGTTTCAAATCAATATTTAAAACTTTCCACGTTTCTTCAGTTTATGTAAGGCTCTGGCCAAGGGAGGAAAAAAAAATTCCAATTCAATAGGTTATTTTACGCAAGGAACTATTTATCTATATTTATTATCAAATAAATTTTCAGTTTATAGATGTCTCTATCTCTAAAATTATCGATATATCGATATTATCTTGCTGTGTATTGTTAACTGATAAAATCAATAAACGAAACATGAAGTCAAATTTACAACGTACAGAACTGATATAAGTGAATTTTAAATAATAGTTTCCAATAGCATTGGTGCCCTCCTTACTTTTTTAAAAAGAAATACACCAACAGTAATACATTAAATAAATAACATCTATTGAGAGTATGTTTTTGTTCACAGCCGGAGTTAGTCAAGGAATACCAGCATGTTATATACCAGAACATAATAAAAGGTATGAAAGTTCTCGTTGATGCGCGTGATAAGCTAAACATACCGTGGGAGAATCCAAAGAATTACGACATTGGTTATCAGCTACTGAAGTTTGAGAATACCATGATACTGGATGCCAGATTATTTCTGCATTATGTTCCCTCATTGCAGAGCTTGTGGCACGATGCGTCAATCAGAAAGGCATTTGATCGAAGAAGAGAGTTTCAACTGGTAATTACAAGAAATTTCAACACAATTATTTAAAGTAGTAAGACAGTGATGAATTCATCACTGAATTAGAGATATGTATCTCTTAGAAATTCGATTCTTCAAAAAATGAGAAAGATGGACAAGGAATTTGTGCGACTACGATTGTTATTAACTTTTCATCAACGAAAATCATTCAGTTGTTATCGACCATGATCACCCGAAATTCTGTGTCCTGGAAACTTCGAAACATGACGCTGAACGACAAAATTTTAATTATTTTCAACATGGATTTGGCTACGATTTGGTTAATTCTAACTATGCAAGTAAAATAAATAACTAAACTGCTTGAATATTCTAAAAGGCGCACTTTGAAAAATTAATGGAGAAAAACCATGAGGGCATTGACTGAAATGTAAAAATTAAATGCATTAAACAGTGATATGCACATTATAATTTCCTCAATCCTAATACTACTCGGGCACATAAAGCACTTAGTGCTTAGAACAACTGAAGTACAGAAGTGAGTCAGAGGAGAATCCCTTGTTCCCCAACAGAAAACTAATTGCTGAATGAAAGAAGTCATTTTAAATAAGATAATTCAATTGTGTTTGATGTCTCCCATCTGTCTTTGGATTTCTGGAGTAAAATCTCTTTGATATATTTCTCTATCGGCGCTACCAACGCGATCAGAATCGACTGCATTTTCACTGGTTACCATCAAGATTTCATAAACACCTAAATCGTTTACCTCAATAGTATTTTTTTAATCATGTATGCGTACAAGTCATTCATTTTCCATACTACCAACGAATAGTTAAGAAAAACAAATAATGTTACAATTGACTAAGCGCATTGTGGAAATCATTTTCTGCGGCAAACTTTCATTGCAGAGCCTAAAAAATCCTTAAATTTATTATTCTTTTGAATATTTGAAGCATGTTCTCTGCAGACATCAAAATAATCTCATTTTTCTTGTTTCAGAGTGACTCTGTGCAGTATTTTCTTGATAATTTGGATCGAATAGCAAGAGTGGTAATTAATTTATATAAATCAGTATCTACCAGTAGAGTCATCCAGAAATTGATCTTTTTATTTTACTTGATCAATAATAGTCTGTCTGGATAAGTGTGGCCGTTCATATGAAAAGGCCTACTTCAGCGGCATTACAGCTATGTATACTCCAAAAATCTTGCTCAGATTCCTCATATTTGGAGTTGAAAATCAATTCCATAGCATGGAAAAAACCGTATCAAATAAAAAAAAACCAGGGTAACAATGGAAAATCCAAAGCTTAAAGTGAAAAACGTGAATATTTCCCAAAGTAGAAACTAGATCCTATGAAGTGGTCCCTTTTCACGTGCACGGACTTGAATGGATTCATTATCATTATTATTGTAATATATATCAGGTATTTCATATTTAATGAAGGAACCGGTGATTTTCAACCTTTTCAAAATTCGTATTGATTTTTTCTATCACTACTGAGCTTCAAGATCTATGTCTGCAATTTAGAAAATATTGGGGATATTATTATTTTTTCTTTTATTTTCTCAATAACTCAAGTTCTATTAAATTACATTATTGGTTAGCATAATTTTGGAATTTTTTACCATTTCGCACATGTATTAGGTCAAGACTCATGAAAACATTTTCTTTCCGGTAATTTTAGCAGTTAAAGTGAATTTCTGAAGCCTTCATTCAATTTGGAGTTCACCTTAGATTTATTTTCCGTGCAATCTTCTTTTGTTTGGCCAAAAAATTTCAAATTGTGTTGATGGCCTTCCATTACAGTCAGTATGAAATGAATTAGCTATGTACCCATATATTCCATATTTTTTCGATACATTATCGAAATCTTTTTCGAAAAAGTCTTGGAATAAAAAAAATTATTGGAAATATTTGCACAGGAAGTAATAACTAGAAATTTTTGAAGCTCAATAAATTAAATCGGATGGGCATAACTCGAATTACTGTGGAAATATGAAAAATATTGAAAAAATTATCCCCTCGAAATCGAAAACTGGACGAACCGCAAAAAATGTGAGATCATTTCTTTTATCCTTCAATTGTCATAAAATTGCCATGTATTTCAAAGGCGATAAGGGTTATCGGTTGATTTATTTGGAATGGTATACCTGATACAATATTGTTGAATGATTAACGAGTTATCTAGTAAACGAAATACTATTTCTATAATGCGAATATCAGTATATTACGCAACAAGTGTGTAATCGATTTTTTGGCTAGTGGGAGGGTTGTAACACGAGCCGAAGGCGAGTTTTATAATCCCACGAGTCAAAAAATTCATAACGCACGGGTTTTGTCTAACGAGAATCCGTACCGCGCGCCAGCGCGCGGGTATGACACGATTTCTGTAAGAGAGTTACGACTTTGTAATCTCGCGCCACTTCAGATGGACCAATAAGGAATCGTAGGTTCATGATTTCGAAATTTTCGAGATAATCGATTGTGTCCAGCGTGTCTCTTTTAGAATAGGATATTTTATGTAACTAGCGCCGCCCCGGCCGCTCCGCGGCCGGGACGTTGATGCACTTCTCCATGTCAATTCTCATGGAACTGCTCGTGTGGATTCATCCTGAATAAATGCACAGTGCCCCATGAGCATTGCGCCATGACACTTGTGGTGGGCGCCATGGCAGTGCTCTGCTTTTTTTAATAGGAATAGATTGGGCCCGGAATCCTAACCTCGCCTCGCTCGGTAAAATCGCGTAATTACGGACACCTATGGCATGAAATTATGGACAGTGCTCTTTGTCAAATAGTGGTTTTTTTCGGCACTGATTAATTCTGTTGTTAATAATGAGTATTATGATAAACTCAAGAAATTCTATGTCATTATTCTTGGAGATGTAGAATCTGCTACCGACACAAAACCCTTGAAGTTATCATTTTCCACCATTCTTCAGCAAGATTCTTCAATAATCATTCCAAAATTCGGAATGGTCAATTGTTATAATTGAGCATTCAAATAATAAATGGGTGATGCCAGATGCTGTGACCTTAACTGGCCTTTTACCAATCCATCCCAGTAGTACCTCCGCGATACCCCAGTTGAATTCATTCACCCGACTTCCCTCTAGTTAACTTACAGTAATAGCACAAGGTACAAGTTCGTTTTCCGGCCATGAAAAATCTTTTCCATCACTGGGACCCAAATCCCCGCTGCCCATGTGACGCTTGGAAATCAGCGCATTAACCACTATAGAGTCTAAGTGACTAGACCAAAGACATCCTCCGGTAAACAACGGAAATTTTGCAAAAAAATTCGGATATTCCCATCTTCGTCGTTATATCTGAATCGGCGCTCCGCCCTCAGTTATTTCGAGAAAACCCTAATCTAAACACAATATACCCGTTTTTAGCCAAAATTACAGTTTTTCTTTAGGTTTCTAACAAATTATTCATCGAAATGAGCCAACGAAAGTATATGATATTTTGCATTTTGTCATTATTTCATGATTAACGCAGTTTCATTAGCGTGCAATAATTTTCCTGTGCTTTTTCTAAAGTTTTTTCAATTTCTAAAAAGCTGAGAAAAAACACCTGAAAATTATTGCACGATCAAGATATTTTTGTCGTGAAAAAGCAATAAAATGCGAAAACGGTGAATCTCTCCGATTTACGTCTTCGCTTTAGAAAAAAAAACGGTAATTTTATTAAGGTTGTTGTCGCGTGATTGTCTCTGCAAAAAGTTTATCCGCTGTTAAACGGGCAAGTTGAAAACACAATCTTTTGACGGTATATAGTCCCACTTGATTGATTGCACTGTGTAAGAATAGCTAAAGCATAACTATATATTTTCCATATTAACTATTTTCAAGTATATAAATTTATGAATTTTCGATAATTATATCGCGTAAACCAAATGGTCAATCGATTTGATTTTTTTTCTGTATTCTTTCCCACGATTTACATTCCATTTTTTTAGGTTTAAAAACTATCGAGCCCTTGATTATTAAAAAATTGTAATCGGTGAAACTCTATTTAAATATGTTAAATGTCTCGAATTTCGAAAATTTCTATCTCAAGTTTAGAAACACCGACCGCAAATGGAAAGTGCTTATTTTGTAACTAATTTTTTGAAATATTCACAACCAAAAATTTAACGAACACTGTCGAAAAAAAATTCTACACTACACAACTTTAGGGTAGTAAAACTCCCCCTTACATAGTACTCGTATGTCGAAGCAACGATTAAATTTTAATGAAAATCGATGTACAAATAGACTTTAATGCAAAAATTGCTTAGTTAAATTTGTGGAAGCGCGAATGAACCAGAACAATAGTTATTAATTTTCCTCTTTTTCAACGATTAACATTGAGTCTTATGACACGGGTTTTTCTTAGTTTTAACAATTTCAACGATGAGTTGTTCATTAAATTTTTTGAGCTCTATATACAGATGTGAAAGAACATTGAAGAATTTTGATTCATGAGCTATATATGCTGAAATTAATTAATTACGTGTAAAATCAGTAGATGTGGCGACAACACTACTCAGGTTAGGTAAGCTCTCATTACAGAAACACATCATATAGGGGTGCAGAACATTCTTAAAGGGAAATCTGTATATGAGTTTACAAATGTGATTTGGTCTTAGGGAATATTTGACCAATCTTGCCTTTTAGTGTTACATTTTCGCCCAAGATCTGTTTGCAATAAATTCTCGAATTTGTAATTTGGTACCACATCATGCGAAAAATAACGTTCGAAAATGTGTGTAGCTTCCAAAATGTGTAATCTCCAAAAATCAAAAAGAAATTTCAATTTACCTGAAGTGCTCCTAATGAATGTTGAGAAGTAGTCTCAGTACAGTAAAAATTGTAAATAACTGATTTACAATAACAGATCGGTCCACGATCAACCTCGCGCTCGTACCGAGCGGTGGATTATTTGACAACGAGACCTGAGACCGCGATGGGACGTCAGATTTTATTTCAAGGGTTTTTATCTTGGATTATCATGACAAATCATTAAATTAATATAGATGATAATTGTCTCTCAAGCCTTAGAAACTATCAGCCGCTAATTGTGACCGCCGGTGTTACGGTGATCACGTTTTCATGGATCTCGAAAGTGAACAACTCTTATATGTTCATTGGTCACTGTAAATTATCCGTATAAGTTATTGTAAAGATGTAATTCCTCTTCAATTAATTCCGTAATGTCAGTAAAAATTAATATTCTACGGCCCGCATGAATTATTTATAAAATATGATTCTTAGTTTGAATTTAATCTTGCTAGCCTGCAATATATTGAAAGCTGGGGTTAAATTTATGATGCGGAAATCACTCCAATTGTTAGAAGAAAACAATTTTAAAAGAAGCGAAAAAATTCTTCCAAGGGAGCAAATGGAGATGTTGACTCCAAGGGATCTTCTAAGTTCACTGAAAAATAATTAAAAACAAATAGTCTACTAGCCGCCAATAATACCAATCACAATATAAGATCAAAACGGGCCGTCAACTGTTTCTGATGGCATTTGCGTAAGTTGCGTATGTTTAATTATTTTTCTGTAAACTTGGCAGATACGTTGGAATGAAGATCTAGACTTGCCCCGTCTTCAACAATTTGTCCTCCTTTTCTCATGATCTTGTTATAACTATTGGAGTGGTTTCTCCAGTACAAATTTAATCCTAGGTTTGAATACGTTTTAGGCTAACAAGATTAAATTTAAACTAAAGATCACGTTTGACAGATGGTCCATGCAGGCTTCAATGTTCAGAAATTTTTCTTCTTTTTATTTACCGTTCGTACGTATATTTTAAACACGCCTGTATCTCGAGTCAAATGATTGATTAAGATGTTTGATTGAAATGATGAATTGGACATCAACAATAAGGAGAAAATTGTTCTCTCAATGTAGACAACCCTGCTATCAATAGTTTATCATAGCCACCGCTGCCGTAATGGAAAACTTAGAAAACAATATGAAGCTCCACCCTCTTGAAATTGTGATTTCAGAAATTTTAAAGTCAACTTTCATCTGCTCTCGTTTAATTGAAAATCGAAAATTTCAAAAATGGTCGGCGCGTATGTCAATCCAGCAAACTTTTGTGATAATTTCCATAAAATATGGTGGCCGGAAGTAGAATTTTACATATTGAAAATTCAAAAAGGTCAGTGTACACCAAGCAGGACTTTTGAAGAAAAATTCCCTCAAGGATCAAGGGGATACTCCCTAAGCAAGATCCTTGTTGTTTATGTATCGGAACGCCCAAGTTTGAACTTTTTTGGATTTACGCATTTCAAGTCATCTCTTTGTTAAGAGGGGGCTTCGGTAGGTGAACGGCATTTCCCACTCCTTCTCTCTTCTAGAGATATACATTTTTAAAAATTTATATTACATTTAAATTTCTTAAATTCAAATACTGGATATTATTTATACGAAATCATATCAGCTCTCTGCTTTACCCAGGTTCGCGACGGGAACGCGACTGGTATGAACCCCATCATAAGGTCCAAAAAATTTTTCTATATTTATTGCAGACAAGAAGTATGCTCTGGTATACATTGACCTTCAAAAATGACGCAATGCTCTTTGAGCGAATTCAGACGGATTAATGAATATTTCAGATGACATTGAAATTTGATTAAACCTAGATACCGTTTGAAAAACTAATGCAACGGAACTCTAATTATTTTATTAGGTTTTGAAATACTACAATGTCATCTAAATTGATTTACCTCCAAAATTACTCTATTGCGTGGTACTCTCACATAACCGCATACATGCCCAGATAGATTAGTAATTTCCGTTTTTCAGTTTGTAAATGAAACCATTATTAGCATAATTGCCTTTAGAAAACATTCACATGGAAAGGTGAAATTTAGGATAATTCCAGCTTTTATAACATTAAAGACTGCTTTAGTGAATACGCAAAGTCAGTAAAGTTATCACAGGAATATTATTATTTTGGATATGTTTCGTATATATATATTATTTCGTATGAAACTATTTTAATCACTATTTGAAACGCTATCCAACAAATTCGGTTTCCTTCAAAATAGTCGTTGCAAATTATGCAATCAAAATGTATTTCGCAAGTTTTTGCGGAATTGTATATTCCGCAAAAAATTTGAATATTCCGATTTTTTATCCTAAATTCACTTGTACTTACTACTCTACTACTATTATTAAGGTCAATACCTCTTAAAAATTCTATATTGATCTACCCGACATTTCTGATAATTGTTATAAAACAGTCGAATGAATAGATCTAGAAATAGAAGAAACTATAATAATGGTTACGTAAATCTATTGCTTGAATTTTGTCCCATATCTTTCACCGGACGGTTAGTGTTTTAGTTTTAGTTTTTAATTTTTAGTTGATTTGTTTTTTACATATATTCATTGCTGTTTGTTTTTCTAGGAATATGTGCCAACACATCAAGATATATTACACTGCAGAAAGGCAACGAAAGGAATTTCTGAATTTGTTATTCCAATAAATAATATACCGTTTCTGTTTGTGGATGTTGGGGGACAACGATCACAGAGGCAAAAGTGGTATCAATGCTTCGACTGTGTTACATCGATTCTTTTTCTCGTTTCATCATCAGAGTTCGACCAGGTTTTATTAGAAGATAGGTAAGATGGTCTTCCAAATGGAAAGCATATATTCTTTTTTAATTCATGATCTACAATAAGATCACTAGACTAACTTCCAGTACGGGTAATTTTAGTCAGAGTATGTATCAATAATATTCCTTGCATCAGTACTGCAGTGTTTTTGCATTTGTGACAAATTTATCGATATGTTAGTACTAAGAAATTCAGACGATCTATTATTTGGTATATGGAAATACTAGTCTCAAAAGTTTAAGCATTTTGCCGTCTACGTTTTTTTCCATATGCAGCGTTCAACGTCGAAATTTTATTTTTTTTTATTTGACTTTGTTAATCTTAACAATGGGCTGGTTAAATTTCTCGAAACCTCGGTAATAATTTTTCAATGTATCCAATATAGCATGTTTCAAAATTATTCATAAGTGTGAAGTTTGCTGAAGTATCTAAAATTGATGGATAACCTAAAGCAGAGGTGGGCAACCTCAGCTCTCGGAGCTACTCCAGCTCCCGCCCTCCATTAGGCAACATTGTCCCAAGCTATAAAGTTTATGTCTCCATCCCCTTCGGGCCCATGATGCCCTGCACGTAGGCAAGAGTAATGGGGATATTCGGCAGAAACCTGGTGGTAGAAAAAATGAAATAGAAAAATGTTCTATTTCTCCAATGGAAATATTTTTTCAATTATTGTTTTTTTTGTTGGTATCCTTTTGATTGGCTATTGGTTGGTTTTATTCGTCTTTATAAAAAAAGATTTCGTATCTTTCATAGATTTCTTGAAGTAATTTTGAAATTATAATTGAAATATTGTTTGGAACAAAAGTTGGGTACTTTTTGTAAGTACATTAATAATTATAATAACTTGTTCACTAATGGGTGACATTTGGAGAACAATTATCGTTTGAGTAATCCCTGGTTATTCCCACCCAAGCTTACAGCTTATGCTGTTAATTTCATAAACCCAGTTAGGGTTAGGCAAAAACCTTGAATTCAATACTTACGTTTTTTTGTTAAACAGAAGTGTTAATGATAATGGTTTCGATGTGTCACTCAATGTTCAATTAAAAGACAGCCGTAGTGAAATCTTTCAAAATTAAAGTGAGAAAGACATTAATCTATTTTTGAACGTATAACAGAAAAATCCTCTGAATAGTTGCGCATGCGCCGTCATACTGCAAAGTCTTATCCCCTCCACGCAATTTTGCAATCACGTTTATTGCTGATAATTTCCAGACTAATGACTCTTAAACGTCGATTCAAATGAATATAGTATTTACAAACGAATTGCAAACGATTACAATAAAAAAAATCATTTAAGAGTGATTAGAAAAAAAAATGCGGCTAACTACATGGGTCATAAGTTTTTTATTTTTTATAAAAAAACTATCTACTCTTAAACATTATGATCTTTTTTACTATCACCTGCGAACGATTTACAATCGATTGTATGAGTTCGTTTTTGTAATTGTTAATAATTTGCGGCTAATTACATACTGCTGTGTGGGCGTAATGGGGGCATAGGGATAGTCTATCCAGTTATATAGAGCAGGGCTGGGCAAACTCTGCTCTGAGAGCAAGTCGTGCTCCCGACCTCTATTAGTGCGTAACAAAGGGTTGACGAAAGCCCATTGTATCGGGTGATGGGCCTTTATGACCCAGATCGTAAAGGCCCTTCTCCTCCGCTGAGATCAACCGAAGTGAGGGTGACGCTTAAGAAAAGGAAAAGAGGAGAAATGAGACTCAAGTAAAGGAAAAGCAGCGAAATAAGTCGATCAGAAAAATTTCAATTTTTTTTCATGTGTGCATTAAAAAATAATCAGATGCGCGACAAGTTTTACCCTTCCGGAGGATAAATTCTTGCCAGATGCTTCATGGGATACTCCCCACCTTAGTACCTGTGAAGCCCCCACTACTGCCCCCACTATGCTAGTACTAAGACCCTTATTATTGAAATGGTTGTAAACTTTATTGGATTTCTAATTCGAGTTTATGGCTCTGCTCCGAGCTACCTGGAGATTGCCCATGCCTGATATAGAGATCAATGGGATGGAGCCATAAACTTTATGGCTTGGGACCACTGATCTCTATATAACTGGATAGACTATCCCTATGCCCCCACTACGCTGACACTGAGGCAGTACTGTACGACAAGCAGCGCCTCAGAATAGTAGCTCGAGTACTACCGTGCCCTTGACTGCGCATGCGCATCACCCAATGGAGGGTGATCACCACTGCTCTCTATATAGAGTTATATAGAGATCAGTGCTTGGGACAATGTTGCCTAATGGGGGTCGGGAACTGGAGTAGCTCCGAGGAGCTGAGGTCGCCCACCTCTGACCTAAAGGTTTGTTCCAAAGAAATGAAAATGTCAACTTTCAAAAATCCAGTTTTGCAGCGTACTTCCTCGTCCTAAGGCCTTGGAATTTTTTGAACATCAAAACTTCTTACGATTGTTTGCTTAAAAAAAACCGTATAGAAATATTCTATCATGTAACTGGAGAGATACTTATCGCATTGTTTTTCGTGTACGAATTTGAATAGTCCAAGGTGGAAATTTTTCCTTCAACATATCACATAATATCAAGTCCCAAATCGACGGAAAATATGTTTCAGAGAAATAATCAATTACTTATACCGACATGCCCAAAATTGTGCGTAGTAATCAGAGGGATAACTTTTACGAAAAGAAATTTCACCCCTAATCGAAGCCAAGGAAGTCACACCTCCTTAAGTTGTTTTCATATTTGATCCTTTTGAACTTACTATGATATTACAAGTCGTAATTTCATTCGAATATTTCAATGTGGGAATGATTGGTGAATTGAAGAAGTCAAACTTAGAAGATTAGAATAAAATGGTCTAAAAACGTTGCAAATAAGTAATTATCTTGTAACTGCATACTTAAAATATTTAGTCCCTTATCTCAATGAAGTTAAATCCATGAAACGTTTGGAATGGCTGAAAAAATGTTTTTTTGTTATCGTCCACAGGAGAACTAATAGACTCGAAGAATCAAGAAACATCTTCGACACAATAGTAAACAACATGATATTCGGTGGTGTATCGATAATTCTCTTCCTCAACAAAACTGATCTACTCGAGAAAAAAGTTAAATCGTCGGACACTAATGTAAGTTGGTATTTTCCACAATTTAACGGTGATTCACATTCCATTAAAGACGTGCAGAGCTTTATACTCAATATGTTCATATCTGTTAAACGTGATCCACGTAAATCCCTGTTCCATCATTTTACAACAGCTGTTGATACGGAAAATATTAAAGTTGTATTCAATGCTGTTAAAGATACCATTTTACACAGAAATTTGGAGTCTCTCATGTTACAATAAATGCTGATCACGTTGCGACGTAGAAAAAAAAACTGATATATATGATTGTTTGGATGGAAACGATAAATGATATGAAATTCGAATTCCGTACCACAATTTTTTTTCTTCATTCCATTCAATTCGTAAATATTCAAAATTTCCGAATTTTGTACATAAATTACTACTATATTGAGTACAGAAAAAGTATACTGAAACATTGAACATCTGAGAAAGGAAAAAACTACGCTATGAAGTAAACGATATATCTAGGACATTTTTCACTTCCAAATTTTAGATATTTAATCTGGATAGTTCTGTAATCTAAACGAAAGAAACAATAACTGCCGGATTATGCATCCATATTATAGATTTTTATTACATTTTTATATACAACACCAATAATTAAGTAGGGAAACGATGAAAACAAGTGTCTAACAATGTCTGACAAATTGTCTGATGAATATTTATTGACGGCGTTCGGCCGCTTGGAAATATTGTGGAAACCATAAAGTTTCAGAAGTCCGAAAAATTGCAAATAATGTAGGTACCTCTTTTAAAAAATGACATTGACTTGAGTGAGACTATCAAATGCAGTCACAATTTTGAAGTAACTACAAAAAACTATTTTACCTTATACGGGGTAAAAACTCGCAGAGTTCCATGATTCTAATCAAAATAAATTTCAGTTTCAGCCCCATAAGTCTATGAAAAATAGCATTAGAGGAATAGATATTATACTGTTAATCGAACGTGAATCGTCAGAAAATTTATAGTAGAATCCTTCCTTGATACATAATTTCAATTTCTCAAACCTTAGCGAAAAATTACTATGAAAAGTAATTCACTGCAATCTGATGTTTCTATCGGCAAACCAAAAGAAAATCCGATGGCCCTCTGTTTTTAAACGCCATATTTCGTTACCGACGAGAGGAAATTGCTTGCAATAGGAGCAATTACATGAACATTAGAACAGAATCTTCTGTAAAGACGAAATTGTGTTAAATAAATAATAATTAGTTCTGGAAAAATATCGATTAAAAGTGATCGAATTGATAAACTTTAAGACGACAATGTTACCATTTGAATTATTGAGTGAAAAGAAGCAGAAATCTGAGGGTTAAGACCCAGTAAACAAGAAAAAGGGAAAAGCTCGAGACCGATGAAAAAATCAGAAGATTCACATTGATCGTTCGTTCGATCTTTTTTTATTTTACAATAATCTGTATTTGCTGGTCTCACACAAGCTTCACTGCTCATTTGTTAAAAATGCACTTCCGTCATACCTACACGGAAAGTTCGATTTTACTCCCCAAATGACGGGAAGAAAGTGGCCTATTCTCTCCCTCGGATTTCTATTGTTTTTGAGCATCCTCGGGATAACATAACCCACATTCCTCCCTTCATTTACGAAGAAAAATCGAACTTTTCCGTGTAGCCATGACGGAAAGAACAATGTGCACCGCGGAAGGGAAACAGGACATTCAAACCCGCGTGGTTACCACCCTCGGCTTCGCCTCGGTTCGGTAATACCCACGCGGGTTGGAATGCCCTGTTTTCCTCCCATGGTGCACAATATACTATTCTACACTAAGGTCTCCTAAAAATTACTTTCTGCTTGTAGAACTTTTGAAAATCAGTCACATTTTTTGGTAATTGAAAAACATTTTTTTTTATAAAAATGTACTTCAAAAACGGATTTACTTTATGTCTACTTCGGAAAAGAGACGAAGAAAACTTTGTATATGATCATTTTGCAGTTTTTTCATTTTTCACTTGTTCAATAGCTATGGAAATATGCATATTTATTTGAAAAAGATCCATTTTTCATTCACGTTATTGATTGATTAGCTTGCGAAACAGATGCAGCTCAAATATTTTTTCTCATGTTTAACATTTATATAAATAAAAAAAATTATAATCGATTTGATCGTGCTATAAGATCAAATGAAAATAATAAAAATTAATGAAAAGTTTAATTTATTTTTCTGTAGTGGAATATATTTTTTTTTAATCATTCATGATTAAATTAATCGTTGATTCATTAATGATGTTAACAAGAGGAAGAAACCAAATACTAGAACCATGCCATAAGAACCAAATGAAAAAGGAAAATTGATGACGGAAAATGTGCACTACACCAGTTTTGTGTTCATTTTACGCTGGTACACATTAATTACATTATTAATTTATGCTATTAAGATGTTCTCATCCATTTATCTTCACTCTATGCTTACTTGAGCGAGACAAATAATTAGTAAACAATGAATCCATGAAAGTAACAAACTAATAATTACGCGAAATAAACTAAAAATCAATTGTTAATTACCAGGTTTCATTAATTCAAATTCATAATTTTCTTTTTCATCATTCATTTTAAACGAAAGTGAATCAGTATTATCGTGTCTCATGTATTCTTACTTCTTTTTACATTTCATTCATTATTACTCCTGGTTAATATGGTGGTTGCAGAACTTATTTGCAAGTTTTCATTTTCTATTCACAAAATCCGTAGTTGCGTGTAATAGCGAGATTCCCGGCCTTTCCATTGAATCGTCAACGAAAGATAAACTTTATTTTTAAGGCATCCAAAAGAAAAAGTGCGATTTGCACCAGAAAATTCTACTCCAAGTTATTCGAAATGGGGTAAAATTCACTCATTTTATTCTAATACATACTACTGGAATCTCGAAAAGTATTTATACGAATCTAAGAATCGAATCAATCTCTTGTGCCAAACAACTGAAAAACGACATTTTTTCGCTCATTTAATTTTTTTCTGCCTACATGCACCGAAAGTGAGTATTCTAACCTCACTTCGTTCGGTTAGAAACGTCACTTTCGCCGCATATCGACAGAAAAATCGTATGCAACCCTCGGGAGGATAATCAGACAAGCATTTCCCACGTGCATACCACCCTCGCCTTCGGCTCGGGTGGTAATTTTGCACGTGGGAAGGACTTGTCTACTTTTCCTCCCTAGGTGAGCAATATACTATTCTTCGAACCTGTGGATTAAAACCAAAGAAATCAAATGATTTTCTTCCATCTCAATTGTAAGATCAGTTGATTGAGAATTTGAAATGAGGGAATTTTTCCATCATATAATATTAAATAGAAGATAGTATATATTTTTTACATTCCCACGAAAGTTTTGAATCTGGTTGAGAATTTTTTGAATGAATAATGATAATTTCTATTCATATCTTGTATTTATAGAAGTATTTCTGCTCAAGTGGGTGGAAGACTGATACTCAATTACTTAGAAATTGATCCAATTTTTTCTCACGATTAGAAGCCAATTTTTCAATCTTTGGAATTATTTTGATTATCAAGATTTTGTTGACTGCTGAATTCAGAGATATCAATTTCTTTTTGTTTATATCAATAACTACACCTCTATATACATTTGAATTTGACTTAAGAGCCGTGAAAGCTTACCACTTTCTACCGACTAAAAGAATATTTTGAATAATTTTTTGTTCATCTCCAGATGGCTGAAAATCCGAAACTTTAGTAAACTAAAAAGTTAGAAGATTGAAATTGTCACAATGTATATCCGTTAAATCTTTCTTAGTAGTTTTTCATTAACCAGTTGTTACAAGCTGGCACCCGTGTGAACATATGTGATAGCCCAGAATACGTCCTTTGACTGCAAGAGATACCAACAAAACATGTAATAATCACCATTGATGGAAACTGTTTGAATTCAACTTTTTTTCGAATTTGGTATTATAAACAAGATTGATTTAAAAATTACAGATTGGGAAAAAAATATTCGATAGATATCCATAAAGGAACTAACTAGGTCTTGCATTATCTCAAGAGCCTATCAAAGCCAATGGAGCAGTGTTTTTGTCGCTATTGATCACTTTTTCACAACATTCGAATTTAATATTATAAACTATCAAATGGGAGGAATTTCTAGGGATTTATCAAATATTCAAAATATTCTTACAGGACGTGGAAAAAAAACTTAAAAAATATGCAAATGTCGCTGCCGGTAAAAAACAATTATAAATAATTTTTCTACCACCAGTCGTAGAAAAAAACGACATCAATTTCTGAATAGGTGTAATTTAGCCGTTCATCCATTTGGTATGCAATACGCTATAGACATTTTTCTTGATCGGAGAACACAAAATGTGTTGAAGGAAAAATGGAGATCTAGGCGTAGAAGAAAAATTTAATCATGACAAACTCTGAGACCTTTTGAATCAAAATTGAAATGATTTTATGGAAATTTTACACTTTTGCATGTAAAAAAAAGTGATACGTAAAAACTCATCCAGTTTTTTGTAAAATATTTCGATTATTGTAAAATGCCTTATTAATTTATACGCGATTTGTATCGTTTTTATGAGTTTTTATAAGTATACAAAATTCATGAAATGGAGTGAAAATGATTGCGAAGTGAAAATATAGTAATCAAATTACGATGAGAAGAAATTAAATTTTTTAAACTTTTCTACGGGCATGTCTTAGTTTTTTTCTGAAAAAAAGAATCGTAATTTTCTCCCTCTGTATATGAACTGAAGTGTGTAGATATATCGTGCCTTTTTGTATATTGTATATTTGTATATAAAAATAATTTACATTTTTATTGTAATAATTGTAGGTGGTAAAAGAGACATTGCGACGAATAAAAACTTTATAAAACCTACGTAGTTGTATTGTCATTCATTCTATTTTGAACAAAGGAACCAATTTTTGATTATACCATTTGAATACATTTACGATGTCCAGACAATTTTAGTGGGCAGAGATAATAGCAATATCGATAATACTAACGAATGGTTATTTTGAATATTGAATACGTATTCTTTAAAGTAGATGACTAGACGATTATAATAAATTACGAAACGTGTCCTCTCCATTTTCTTTCTCATTGATTCTAAGTAAATTAATTAGTTAGTAAATAATTTATATATTTAAGTGAGTAAAATCTGAAAAACAAAAATAATTTCAAAAATCATTGTGAAAAGCGTTGACGACCGGAGTACAAAGTTAGTTTGGTCTACTGCAGATTGAATTAATTGAATGATTGTAATTTATTATTGATAAATCTGTATTATGTCTGATAATCAAATTAAATTTAAAAAAACAAAAGTGGCAGAAATTGTGAAACTTCAAGTTCAATCTTATGCGTAAGGTAACTACCTTTGATTTAAATGAGTGTTACTAGAAGGGGTAACGGGTAACTGTGTAATCACCTTATCGACGAGGCAATCTTATGCGTAAGGTAACTACCTTTG
>NW_011888087.1:0-4872 GCF_000806365.1 Fopius arisanus | reverse complement strand
CTTTGATTTAAATGAGTGTTACTAGAAGGGGTAACGGGTAACTGTGTAATCACCTTATCGACGAGGCAATCTTATGCGTAAGGTAACTACCTTTGGTTTTTTTTTTTTTTTTCTTTTTTTTTTCAGCCCTGGGCACCCCAGGTTTAGATTCTAAACCAGGGCTGGGCAAACTCTGCTCTGAGAGCAAGTCGTGCTCCCGACCTCTATATTTATCCTCTTCCGGAGGATAAATTCTTGCCAGATGCTTCATGGGATACTCCCCACCTTAGTACCTGTGAAGCCCCCACTACTGCCCCCACTATGCTAGTACTAAGACCCTTATTATTGAAATGGTTGTAAACTTTATTGGATTTCTAATTCGAGTTTATGGCTCTGCTCCGAGCTACCTGGAGATTGCCCATGCCTGTTCTAAACCATCCAAGAATATGTCTCCAAAATTTCAGAACAAAATTCGGATTATTTCCGGAGATACAGACAAAATAGTGAGCAAGCGTCGAGCAGGTATACGAGCGGCTGGACCGTCTGGAGCCCGCTTGCTCCACCCCTTGATCTATTATGTATATTATAATATTACAGCTTAACTGTCTATAGAAGGTCTGTGGGGCTAAAACTATTAGTTTCAGGGTGTTGGTGAGCTGGCTAACATCCGCTATAATAAAGCTACATTTTGCTTTCTGGTTCAGTTTTAATTTGTCTCTCAGTACGTGAGCATCTTAAAAATATGGAGACCTATCCTATTAGACTTAAAAATTGGGCTCTAGTGCAAACTTTTTTGCGATAAAGCGGACGAGCAGCGCATCACGCGCCAAAACAGGCGCCGTTCATTGGTGACCAAAGAGGCCAGAACAGCCCGACGAATGGAGCAATTGGCCGAAAACCAATTTTTTGAAGAGTCCGAAGGACCGTTATATGGAGCAGGAATCGCTGATTATCATATTAATAGGGTAAGTTCAAGAAATTTACGATTTTTTGTGAACGAAAACTTTGACACGCGATTTCTCGGATTTCCATTTTTATGATTTTTTCAAATTGGCGGGCAAGATAGGAATAAAAGTAAACGTCCTATCGAAACGAATCAAAATGCGTTGTATTTGTCATTAAATTCTCTTCTTGGTGAACCTAAAATACCTCCAGAAAGTTAACATTAATCCGATCTTTAAACGACTCAAAGTAAATTTTTTTTTAATGCATTTTTTTTAATCTGCGGAAAATTGTTGAATTTTTCACTTCTTGTTGAATTTTCTTGGTTCACCTAGGAATTACACTATTGAAAATAAAAAATTCATTTTTTTTTGTTTCAGATGAAAATTGTGACCTGCATCTTGCCCGCCACACAGAAATTGCACACTCTAGGCGCCTCCGTAAATTTCTTCAAACATGAAGAATATCTAATTTGTAATAATAAAAAAATTTGAGAAGACTCTTCAAATATATAAGAATAAATCCTAAAAGTTTCATTTCAATCAGACATTTCTTTCCTTTCCAAAAAAATCGTTGAAAATATAGATTTTTTGAAGTCTCTAAAGCAGGATCCCCCCTTAATCTCCGAAATACTTCGCTCCTCATTTCTTTTGTCGACGATTCTGAAAATATTATTGAATAGAATGTGAAATTTTGAAGTTGATCAGTAAATTTAATTGCGAACTGGGAATTAATTAAAAATAATTTCAAGGATATAACACAAAAAAAAGTTAAACATATTGAATCAGATCTCGATTTTCATATTTGAAATTAATTCCCCCGTCCCTCAATATTTTTTCCCGGAATGTGATAATTGTCTGTTACTCAACCCCCCAGGAAGTGACGTAGATGATCGATCTGGGTATAAACACTCCGCTACCCTTCCTTCAGCAAATTCTGTAATTAAATTATAATTAACAATTATATAATATTTTGTTCCGAGCTCCCATACCGAGCTCCCACGCAACTATTTCATGACCTCCGTTGGATAACCCTTTCCCGTGTGTCAGTTCAGTCAGGATGCAAGGTGTAATAAAGGTGGACATTGTCTGAAGACATGCTGCTATTCTTCTGTCTGATGGGACGTTTCTCTTGAACATACTGGTACTGGTGCGTTTACGACTTTAGATTATCGAACGAAAATTATTGTGAGTGATCCGTTGTTGTCTAATCCTGCGTGTAAGCACGAGGGCTAGTACACTTTCGATATTGAATTTGGGGGGGGGGGGGGGGGGCTCAACCATACATTTACTGTTAATTATATTAGTCAATCATTTTTAAAAAGAAGGTGAAACTGATTGATAAAATTTTTAAATGGATTGGTGAATCGAATTTTGTGGTTATGTTCTTTAAATTCCTGAAAATTTCTAAAATTCCTGAAAATCATATTACCATTTTCATCGGATTTTAATCAAGTTCTAATTAACTATTTGATTGAGTTGTTGGCTTTCGCGATCTAATCTATTTATTAATAATGATTGAATTAGTTTTTACCAATTCTGTAAATGAGAAATTCCCTGCCAAATTAATTTTTCTTTATATTTGTAATTCAATAATTTAACTAAACATGAGAAAAAGAACACAACGGGAGGTTTCTAACTTAATTATTAACGAAGATATCGAAAATCGGTTTCTTCCTTCCAAAAACTTATTTTATTACCCACCGTAAACAACTATAACTTAATTGAAACACTTCCCTGAAAACTCAGGTTCGGATTGTATAGTACTATAGAGCAAGAATGTAAAACACATAGATGAGGGTTTGCTGCTTCCAAGATATTCCTAACATAATTATCAGCCTCAGGTGGACAAAAATGAAGAGTATATATATATACTCTTCAGCAATATTCCTAATGGCAGAATTCTTGGTTTAACACATTATGGTGACGTTCTCGTTGAATTTTCTAATTCTCTTCTGATATCGGTATATCTTTTGTTGAAGCATCTTTTTTTCATTCATCAGTTTTTTGACTCTGGCTCGCGTAATTTCTAACTTACGTTGGGTGACTTCGCCGGACTCCACATATGTATGGTCGTGAGAAATCACTTCAGTCTGTATTACACATATTTCCTGACGTTGGCCTGTAAATGTGACAAAAAATCTTTAGTCTCATGCCTGACACTTTCTGGATGTATTCACAATGTCTGAAACTTTACCTTGTATTTTCATTGGCGACGTGATATGTAAGTCCTTTTCGGGTATTTCTTGTCCACCTGAACTTCCATCAAGTTTCTGTTCTAAAATACATGAATTGATCAGGACATGTATATTTATTGACAATATTTTTATATTCGATCTCGCAACGAAACAGATTTTTAGGGTTTTTCAATATGAGAAAAAAAACGATTCCTAGGAAACATAAACGTACGATTGTATATAACTCACGTTTGCTGACGTGTACGATAAGTTCTGTAGCGGATGGTAAGGAAAAGTTCTCCTTATTATGCTTGAAAATCGTTGGGACGGAACCCTTCCGCAACCTTGCTCTCAAGTCCCGGAAATCTATACAAGTTTTGGAAAAATGTTCTGCGCAAAGCATATGCCACTGTTTAGGCACCAAATCGAGTCTTCCCATATTCATCACCCAGGTTTTCACCAATTTCTCATCCTTGGGAAATCTATGCATTAAAAGTGAACAATTTGAATAATATATGATTACTCATAATCAAAATGATAAAATGTAATTATTACTACTTTATTGTGTATAAAATCACCTACTACCCAATAAATTTTCCATATTCATCTAATTATCAATTCCAATTTCAAACTTGCATTTTTTTAATCCTTCAATGACCAATTGACTGAATTTTACATCAATAATCGAGCAATGAAATTCAAAATTATTTCAACCAGCAATACCTAGTTTAGAAAATGATGCGTTATTCAATTATTGTAAAGTTATGGGATAGTAATTCGCATTATTTAGTTAATAGATAATTAAAATGTGAGGTATGAATAATTTTTCTATATTTAAAATCCCACCAGTAATGACCAACCTGGTAAATATTTCAATAACTACTTTTGATGTCGAAAATTGATATTTTCGGTGAATAATTTGACATTAATCAAATCCTACTATATACTCACCGATGAAAAGATATCTCCTTATTTTTCTCCTTCGCTTTTCCGCAGTAAACGCATCGCATTTTTTCCGAGTGAGAAAATAAAGGGTTTGGTCACTCGCGTACTTTTCATAAACAACCTATGTAGATTAAACGAATATGGTGTCGGTCATTTTTCTAGCGTCATTTACCATCCACATTATCCCCTCCCCGCTCTTGGTAACGCGCATGCGTACTGATGTACTCGTGCAACTAAGCGGAGGTACTACTTGTTTTAGAATACTGCCTCAATGTCGCCGTAGTGGTAGTAGGATATGCAGTTGTATAGAAATTAATGGTCTTTTTCTCTGTTTTATGCGCAAGAAATCTACTCGGTAATATTCACAGACTGACAGAGCTCTATTAGCAGAGATTATAGGGGAGATTGCTAACGCCAATGGCGAAGCTTCAACCGCGAAATTGTCTGGCCGCCCGAGCCGAACTAATTTTGCGGGTGTACCTGTGAATCAAACAGGTCGCGAGGGCAAGAGTGTCGGTAATTTTCGGAGGGCGTGGGTATAGATAAAGCAGAGCGCGAGCCCGAGCGTGTCGATAATTCGGAAAGACCAGCAAACGCGAGAGTGTCGATAATTCCAGGAAATCGTGACGAAAGAAAACATCCCATATAGAGCAGAGTGGGGGTATGATGGAGAAACAATCGATGGACGGAATGAGAAAAATGAATTCACTTTTGTAAATGCGAAAAATTGTTCAACAAATTGGGGAAAAATTGTCTCGCAAATATATATTCAAACGATTGAGAATCGTGTGAAACGTGGAGATTTATGGGTCCCTCAGAACTTTTTTTTT
>NW_011888086.1:33464-40960 GCF_000806365.1 Fopius arisanus | reverse complement strand
GTGTCACTCAGGTATACGATATTCATCGGAGAAATTTCATCGCAATCTAACTCTTCGTCAGAGCTATTCAAATTATGAGATTGTTCTAATGTCGATACTTTAGTTGAATCATCGTCTAAAGATCTCGAAGATGATATTTCACTGACACTCTGATTTCCAGCAATTCTCAATCTTTTATTTTGGCGATATTTTTGACTCCGTAAACGAGAAAGTTCCCTTGCACAGAGATTGCGTTTACCTTTATCATCCATAATTTTATGAATGCACAGGAGATGATGAAGGCACTAATTTATATCACAAAGATGAACATTTAATATGAAATCCAAAGTGTAGACACATGGGCAGACTGTACTCTATACAAAACTAATTGCAATGAAAGATTGCTTCGGTAATCTTCGTGTGAAACAGCCGAAAAAGCACGAATTGAGAATATAGGTCAAACCCCACGATAGCCCGATTGCCCCCTGATCAGGTATTCCAACGCTTAACCGCGGCAGGGTACCCTGCTCATCGTTAAACAATGACCTGATCGGGTCAAACCCGATAGGGGTTCACCTTATTGTTCCCCGATAATGCATCTCCCGAGTAATACCTCACCGGGCTACCCCGACAATTTCCAGGTAATGTCCTCAACGGGTTATACCTGATAGGGTTTATCCCGTCCTTTTCCCGATGGGGTATCGGTTTGGTAAAACCTGATCAGGGTAACCCTGCATATGCATCACTAGGGCCCGATACGGGGTCGGGTGTCCCCGACGTAAATTCTACTCGGGTAATTTTCCAAAATTTTATATCACATACTTGAATGAGATAATGAGAGAAAATATGTTCTCGGTTTTCAGAGAGAGTGATGAATTTTACATGAATTAGTTCAGTTCTACTGTTAAGAATAATTCCTTCTATAAAACTGAATATGTTTATAAGCACTAATTCAGAAAAATCAGTACCCTAATCGTGTTCGGAATTACTGATAATTTTAGGACAATTTTTACGTTATTACATTGTACTGTACAGTTAATTGTCAAAAATATATTTACTGTGCGAAAGAAAGTTATTTCATGAAATCATGGTAATATTGGGACAGGTAAGATTTGTTTCCCACAATTTTTTTTATCTCTCAGTGTATATAGAGAGTAGCCCCTCAGAGGACTCTGCGGATACACCCTGGCTTCTCAACGGATCCACGGACCGGAAGCCCCTCGCCTTCCACGTCGATATTATTATCGGCGGGTACCAGGTGCGGGCCCTAATCGACAGCGGGGCCACTAGCAGTTTTGCCGGAGCAGCCGGATTGAGGTTGTTCCAACGAGTCAACGTCCCACCCTGCGAGATACACGAGAAGCGGGTTATTCTCGCTGGCAGCCAAGTTGAGAGGATTCGACACATGTCGACGTGCCACGCTGAGCTTGCTGGCCGAACCACACGCCTCGCGGTCCTGTTTATGCCAAGTCTCTCCGAAGACTTTATCCTCGGCATGGATTTCCTCGCCGGGGCGAAGATGGTGATCGACTTGTTCGACCAATCGTGGAACTACCTGGATACCCCGGAGAACCGTCACTACTTCACCCCCTTGCCGTCGGCCATCCGGATCATAGTATGCAACGGATTGCGTACACTGGAGGAAACGCAAGAAGCCGAGCTGTCGTCTACCTAGACGACATTATCATCGTATCACGCTCTTTCGCCCAACACCTAGTTTACCTCAAGCAGGTCCTCGACCGGATAAAAGCTGCTAGGCTCACCACCAACCGAGAGAAAAGCCACTTCTGTTGCTCACAAGTGAAGTATCTGGGGTTCCTCGTGAACAGGGAAGGATTGCTGGTGGACCCAGAGAAGATCGAGCCAGAGCTGAACTACCCGGCTCCAAAAACCATAAAGCAGCTGCGTAATTTACATACATATCATAGATATTTCCGAACAATTTCCAAGAAAACAAATGATAATTAAGCCTAATTGATTATAGTTAATGTTGAATTTGAAAAATCGATACATTTAAAAACAAATGGCAATTCGATCAGTAACACTCATAATTATCATTAGATAATACCCGTAAATCCGTTTTTCCTTCCGAAGCAAAGGTTCGCCTCACTCACGAACAGCTGATCCCAAAAATTGTTTATGAGCTGTAAGGTATTCCGCAGGAATCCCTTATGTAGTTGTGAGTATACCGGAGGATCAGGGGAGGCACGGCGAACAATTATAATTCTTTCTTTCGAAATTCCGAGTGGCGAAAATCGGGGGTTAGGGTGGGTACGTTTTTGGTTTTGGGTGGAAGGCCCTGTGGGGATAGCCGAAGTCACACGCGACAACATTTTTTAAAAATATGGTTACGGGTACGTTTTCGCTTTTTTTAATTTTTTTGTGGTGTTCGACAACTTTTTATTATGGGATAACAGGAGGAAAAACCCTCCCGGGGAAAATCGCGACTGCCTTACCGTCCGGACGGTTAGTCGTTGCGCCATGTAGGTGCCCGTGGCGAATCTTACGCGCGAGTTTCCACACGACAACCACCTGTGGCGTGTAGTCGAAGTTGAGACACCGGTGAAACACGTGCCAAGTCTTTTTCCGTTGTGCCGCTTTTTAAGTGTAGAAGGTTTTTTTGAGTGTTTTGAGACGGTTTTTGAGGCGCCAAGATCCCGAGGACGTTCCTGGACAGACCCGGAGCAATAAAAGGAACTTTCCAGAAGGGCGAAAGAGCAGGAAGACGCAGAGAAACCCGGTGAGCACAGGTTTCGTTCATGGTGGGTTTCATGGTGGGTTTCGTCGTGGGTTTGATTTTTTGACCCTTTTTACCTCTCACGTTCGGTTTTCTTCCGTTATTTTGAAACTCCTCGGAGGAGGCACAAATAGCAATGTAGAGATAATCGCTGACTTTTTTTTTTGCGTCAAACGCCATGCCACCCGCCACTTAATATTTGTCGAGGAATGTCGTCTTCCTTTCCGCGTTCCTTTCATCGTACCCACTCTCACGATGTGGGGAGGTGAAATAGCGTTCCCAGATCTGCTCAGAAAGCCCGATAAGCTAGTACAAATGTCGTCAACCAGCCACCGAACGGAGAACATCTCCCTGGCTCCCATTTTTTTTTTCGTTTCACCTGTGGGGCAATGAATGGGATGAGGGTTTGATTCAGTGTTTTTCGATCGCGATTTTCGTCATTTCCCCTGTCCTAGTGGCCATGAGGTTGCACCGCCAACAAAAAAAAGGAATGCGTTTCCCGTTCCATTAATTTTTTTTTTGTATACACCTTTTTAACGTGTGTTTTGGGGTTTTCCTCTCCGAGGGAATTACGGGGTACGGCGCGTAGCCGGGAATCATCGCCGTTGTTTGCTCGCCACGTGCTATCCGAATATTATGCTCGGCTTATGTTGCCCCAGGGTCCTCATATTTTTCACCAGTGCCCGCTGCCTCATCCGGTTCGCGACATTGGCCACCTCCGCGCTCTCTTTTTTTTTGGGTAAACACTAGTCGTGATCTCGGATCCGCGGTTATGTGTGAAATTTTCGTTAGGGGGGAAATTTTCGGTTAATGGTAAGAAAGTTATGTGCCTCCCTCGTTGCCCATGCATACGGTACGCCCGATTGATCTCGCTACCATTTATTAGGATTAGGGATAATTTTTCTCTCCTTGCCTACCATCCCGTAAGGTGTGTTTGGCGTTATATTAAATTTTTTGTTATTGTCAAGGCTTATGTCGACCCTGCGGATTCGCCAAGGATATTCCTATCCTCTTTCCCTCCTGCTTCCTGCATATCCTTTTGTCATGTCCTGTATTTTGTGTTCTATTTTTTTTCTGTTCTCTGTACTTTGATTCCTCTTTATAGATATATCTACGGGTTTGACAACCGAATCGAGTTTCTCTTTTTTTTTTCTACCATTTCAGCTCCGATGCCCAAACCTCGTTTCCACCCCGACTAACCGCTCTGTCCACAACATCACCCCTGAGCAGCGCGGGGGACCACCACCATTCCTCCGATCGTTTTTCTGTTTTTAATCTCCGTTTTGGTTCCGTTTCTGGGGAATTTGGTTCCGCATTGGTTTTAATCCGGTTTGTTGGTTCTGACTTCGCAAAAGATCAACTGGTGCCCAAAAATTTTTATAAGATCGGGGGAAGAAGGGCGGATAACGTCCAGTTTTCCATCTTCCGAAAATTGGCCACGTTACAAACCATTATTCACTACTTAACCATACGCGTGCACCAAAATTATACCGAGGTGAGGAGGAACTACTTGGTCATATATTTTCAAATATGATAATCGCTTATTTACTGACCATTAAATATCTCAAAAAACTCAAAAGGGTGTGATTTAGAGTATCAGTCTCATTTGAATTCAACGCGTTCTCATGCTGCTTCACCAGAATTCATGAGACGTTGTCATAGATGTCGGTTGGGCACGCAGGAATTGTGGTTAACTGTCGATTTGCGCTCATTTTTCAATATTTAACGCACATGGGAAGATTTTGATAAGAAAAGTTACGATGTGGAAATCGTAACCGCGGACGAAATCGCGAGTTCCCCGAAATATACGTTAATTTTTGTTTGGGAATGGGGATTTCGATTTTTTTTTTAAAGACATTTCTCTATCCAAACAATATGAATTGGAATCGAAAAAAACAGAGAAAGAAAATTTCGATGCACATATTTGAAAAAAATATATTTTTAGGATCTGAATAATTTGTCAATGGAATAGGTGAAAATATGAGGGTTTTTCGCGGACTGTGGCGGCACTGACAGCTAGGCTGTGGTGCTCCCACAAATATTTTTGTTTTTCGCTTTAACATTATATTTGCATAACAAAAAAATGGCTATAATATACCCTAAGGCCTGATTACTCCAGTTTTTATAATAATCTCGGCGTGGTTTCTTTGCAAAGTGCATTAAATCACTGTAAGATTAGTGCGAGTTACCCGTTTGAGGTTAAACCCGGTGTGATATGAATGGTGGCCACGCTGCCGGCTTGTCAGCCCAGAGTCCTCCGATCCAATCTCATCAACAGGCATCCTCCGATAACGAAGATGAATTTACTTCATTTGACGAATCAAATGACACAATCGTTTCCATAGACAATCCTTCGATCACCACCCTCACTTCGAGCATCGGCTCGCCGATCATAACATCGTCTCCCTTACCCCTGAGATCCACCCCGGTGCTGAGCGAATCCGAAAAACACAAACGCCATGGTCATCCTCCACTAGCAGAATCCTGCGTTAAAAATACTCGGAGTGGGTCCCTATTCACCCTGAGCGACTTTTTTGAGAAGAAAAGAAAAAGACAATCTCCTGGTACGGAGTTCGAGGCGAGTGTTGATGCGGGATCTAGCATTCCAACTGCCAAAAAATTCAATCGTTCCCTCAGTGATCCCTCCATATGTGCTGACTGCAACCCGATGAAGGCTTCTCTACTGAGCTCAATTTTGCGTCCTGCCCAAATGCCTTACAAATTTGGGGAGCATCGGCCTCCAAGACCGCGCCTGGACCCTGTTCCGACTCCAATGCCTTAAGAGGAAATGGAGGTCCTTCTGAAAAACGGCTCTGAATTTTGTTAGAGTTGAATGAATTATGTGTTTCTGAAAAATCGAGAACTGTGGCAATCGAAAAAACAATGGTTGAAGGTAACACGAAAAACCAGCTAGACCACTTCAGGGCCTTCATTGAGAGAACAGACGCCAGGGCGGTGGAACAATTCAACTCTTTATCCAAAAAAATATATATTCTGGATTCTCAAATTAAAAAGACAGTTGGGCCCTCCGATCCACTTGTTGTACAACGTCTGGAAAAACTTCAGGAAAAGTCTCAATCCAGACCTGGTTCGTCGTCAGAGGTGAGGGGGGAAATCGTGGAACTTACGAGACAACTCAATAATCACGAGAAAGCCGTAAGGGCTAACAACATCGTTATCAAAGGTTTGAACCTCAGCTCTGGCCCTGCATCAAGTATTGCTAGCGATTTCATTCAAGAACATTATCAATTGAAGGATGTGGTGGTTGAAACAAGGTTTGTGGGAGCTAAAAATCAGCTTGTCATGGTAAAGTTGATAAATCCTGAGACTAGAAACAGGATCCTTAAGGAAAAAAACAAACTAAAGGACAAAAGAGATCTGATCGTCTACATCGATCCGGATTTTACTCCTCGAGACCAAAAGATCTACAACTCGATTAGGGCGTCTGCTAGAGACTTCAGGAAACGGAAAAAAGGTCAAAGCACGCTACAACAGGCTCCAAGTGGATGGAGATACTTGGAACTGGGATTATTCTCGAAACTGTTTTGTGTGTAAGATGGTGCCATCTGGAGCTCCTGATAATCCACCTTCGTTGAACCCGCCTGTCACTCACTCTCTCCAACCAAAAAACTAGGAATCCCCAAGTCAACCTCGGTAAATCTGATCTTTTGGAATATTAATGGTATGAACAACATTATTTTGAACGAATTTACAGATGATATGCTCATTTTATGTTTCTCAGAAACAATGCTACTGAAAGAGTCCCCTCTATCCCTTCCTCTCCAATTGAGAAATTACTCTGCTACTTGGTCAAACGCTCTGAATGACAAAACAAGAGGAAGAGGTAGTGGAGGCCGTTTGTGCCTGATTTAACCAAAATTTAACCCTGTAACTTTAGAGGTCACTCCTTTGTGGATCTTCACTCGACTGGAGTTGGAGAGTTTCTAGAGGGGAATTTCTGATCAGCTTCATGAAGGAGAACGAATTTGTTCTCTTGAACGGCATGTCAAAATCCGACCTCCCTGCTAAATACTCCAGTTCCAAATCACCCACCACTTACGATCTGGTCTGGATTAACACAGATCATGTTGGAGCAGTTCTGGACCTGGAAATCTCAGCACGGTTACTGGGCTCTAATCACCTCTCCATTTCGGTCAGCATTAGGACACCAACCCTTCGCAAGGATTCCTCTCCCAACCTGGATAGCCCCGTGAGAACTCAGCAACATGCACAGTCGCAATCTCCTTCTGAACTGATCTGGAAATCGGAGATGATGAGAGTTTATTGCACCCGCTTAGCTCTCTCTGCTAAGGCCTTATCTCTGCCTACCAGGGAGGACCCTGCCGTGATGAATGAGAACATCTCCAGTGCCATCACGGAAGCTGCTTGTAGCGCGGATATGGCTAAGCGCCTCTTGAGAAGCCAAATCATTGCTGACTACCCTGGGCGGAAAAATCCCAGGTTTGACCTGGAATGCTTCCTCTTCAAGAGAGAAGTTAATAAAATGTTCGGATTGGTTTACCGCCCCTCGTACAACAAAAACTCTGCTCTGGCCTTTGCAGACATGAATATGGTTATGGTTAAGAAAATACGGATAGGCATTTGCTGCCCTCTTGTCACCGAACCCCTACTGGGCTATTGTGGCTCCGTTGTCCTTCTGATCCCTATAATTCTAGGCCAGCTTTTCTCACCAGTTTTAGTAGATTCCCGGCGTCTAGATCCGCTACATAGCTGATGCTAGGGAAGGCGGTTCCCCAGCAATTTAGCCTTGTTGTAGCCA
>NW_011888086.1:17267-30114 GCF_000806365.1 Fopius arisanus | reverse complement strand
CATTTCTGTCCCGGCCTCCGCCGAGGTGGTTATTCCGCCCGGCCGTCCTCCTATCCACCACCCGGAGACGCGCTCGGTTGGTGGCTCAACCGCGCACTCCGCACCCCAGTCAAGGGGTTTAGAGAGACCCGAGTGACATGAATAAAATGTTCAAAAATCTTGTGATGGCAAAGAAAAACGCCTACAAAAAAGAAACAGTGGATAAATTTGCAAACAACAGGGAACACTCTGTCTATTGGAAGACGGTGCGGGCTGCGAAAGGTTGGAATCCGCTGAAGGAGGTGTTAAACCTGAGAGACTGGAGCGTTTTCTTCCACAGGATGTATCCACCTAGAGTAATGTAAGAACTGAGCTACCGGACTGTGCGTCCCCAGCCCATGGTTAACTCAATTACTATGGACGAACTGAACAAGAGTATTCAGCACTATAAACTTGGAAAGGCTTCTGGTGATAACCTGATTCCGGTTGGTTTTTACAAGTTCCTTCCCGACCGACGGAAAAGTTATCTCTTGGGGCTTTTTAACAAGATTTTCGACACTGGGGTACTCCCCCAAGACTGGACCAGTATAATCCTACGTATGATCTTCACGAAAGGGGATCAGAACGATCCGTGGGATTACAGAGGGACTCTTATTGCTCTGCTTAATGTCAAGATCCAGCTATTCACCTCGATTTTGAACGACTGATTATGAGAGTGGGCAGAACGATACAGCAAAATCCCAGAGGAACAGGCGGGCTTTCGAAAATCCAGAGGCGTTATGGATAATCTTTTCACGCTCCCAGCTGTTGTCCAAAATCGTCTGAGGCACCCGAGAGGGCGGATATATGCTCTCTTTGTGGATTACCGCAGAGCATTCGACTCGGTCCCACAGTACCTCCTCTGGTCTAAGCTCTTGAGCATCGGAATTAGCTCTAAAATGATAGGGGTCATAAAAAACCTGTACGACAGAGCAACTTTGTCAGTGAAAACCTCTGATGGCTGCTCAGATACAGTGGGTATCACTGAAGGGGTTCTTCAAGGAGAGAAGTTGAGCCCTTTGTTCTTTAACCTGTACCGTGCTGATATTGTCTCCTTCTTTGGGTCGAGGAGAACTTCTGGAGTGAATATTGACGGCAGGAAGGATCTCAATCTCCTACTCTACACAGATGATCTGATTGTGCTAGCCAATGGTCTCGCGGACCTGAGGCGCAACTTAGGAATCCTAGAAGACTACTACCGGTTGTCTGGTCTTACCATCACCGTGAGCAAGACGAAAGTAGTGGTCTTCAGGAGGGGAGGACCTCTCCCTTCGAGAGACCACGATTTTAAACTGAATGGATGTCCGGTTGGCATAGTACCTAACTATGACTACTGTGCTGCCTCAGTAGCGGCCCTGAAGATCATTGCCAAAATTAACTCTGATTCATGGTCAGGGATGAAAGCTCTGTACTCTAGTATAGTGCGATCAACTTTTATACACCTCTGCGATATGGGCATTGAGAGACTTGGAGAAGCTGGAGATGGCACAACTGAGCTTCGTCAAACGGCTCTTTCATCTTCCGAAAAACTGTGCGGGATATTTAGTGAGGCTGGAGACTGACTGTGACCATATTTCATACGAAATTATCAAGCAGGGACTGCTATGGGTCGTTAAAATACTGAAGATAAGATCTCACCGTCTTCCCAGAATTGGTTTCATGAGGTTGATCTGGCTAACTCCATCTGCAGCACAGGCTTTCTGAGTGATGCTGATAGCAAAAACAACTGGGTGATTCAGCTAAGGAAATGTCTAAGCCCTCTCAATTGCTCTGATCTCTGGGAGAAGCTAACGCCCGACTATTGGCAGATGAGGATCCTTTAGGTGCTGAGTGAACTCAAGGCTAACCGGAGTTTTGAGGACTATTCGAGATACTGCTGCTCTTCGACAATACAATTCAGCTTGTATAGGATCCCCTTGGACGGCTTTCTGGACATCTACCCCGAGAGAAGCCCCCCGTCATTCACGAGAGTCAAGATGCAGTTGAGGACATCTTCGATCTACCCCAGAAGATTGAGCAATGAGGCAACCCTTTACCTCATTGATCCCAATCTACTCTGCTCTCTACTCTAACAGCCATATACGCCATATACGCTGGTTTCATCAAAAAATGTCGAGTGGTTTTTTTTTTTTAAATAAAAACGGTGAAATGCATTTCAACCCATGTTAATTCAAAAAATCATATCTCAGCTCAGAAACTGACGATTGGTTTTTTGTTGTGCTCATTTTGGAGGGAAATTTAAGAGCTATCTATAGCAAAATTTTAAAAAAATCTGTAGAAAAACGGGTTTACACGACAACAACCTTAAGTCATTGCTGAAGATAGAACAATTACGTAGTGCGTGGTTTGAATTTATGGGGAACCATTTGTAATCAGCAGGAACCTCTATAAACATAGTAAGTAACAAAAGATATCGGAAGATTGTAACAGTCCAATAATCGTACATAAATAGGGCCAGATGTACTTTGACCCTTTGATCCTCTGTTCCTCTAATACAGAAATGATTTAATTCTTCGTTTTCTTAAAACACCCTTCCATTAATTGATGTTATGAATAAGAAGAATCGACCAGACCACCACAAAATAATGTTTTCTTTAGTGGATAGTTAAGGCTTGAACTGCTAGTGCACATCTGCACTTGTTGTTTAGTTTTCGGGATTCAATTTATAATCAGAAAGAATAACAATTGTAACGTGACATTTTCCCGGTGAATGGGAAATGCCCATTACCTTCGCCCTACTTCCCCTGAGCCTAACAAAAACCTGCTAAAATTTAACCTTATGGGCGCCAGATAATTTTCGACCGGAATTACCAAACCGGAAAAAGTCCTTAATCCTAAACTTAACTAACCTCGATATTCGATTCACCGAAAATCGTAACTCAAACTCTTAAAACTCTAACCCTAAAACATACTCAAAAACCAAAAAGGGAACCTGAAGGGAACGGAAAGGATAATTAGGCTTTTGGGGAAAGGTGACGGTGAAATATCAAAGGGAACGGGAGGCGAGAAATAAATATATGCAACAAAACATTGTGCTTACGTGTTCCGCTATTCATGTAAAAATTCGGTACAATAATAATAAATGATAACGATTTAATTAGATTAATCTGCTTCCCAATTTTATTAGCAATTTATAATTCTCTCTAATTATCAGAATCCCAGCAAAATTCCCAAGCATAATTTTAATTCCCCTCTTAAATCATAAATGCGGCCTCAAGGATTATCGATTGGCGATAATCCGAGGAATAACCGAAATATTATTTTCGCCCGGGAAATCGATAATTTCCCGGAATCGGACCCCTAAACGAGTGAGCGCGAGCGAGAGAGAGAGCGAGAGAGACGGCACTATGCCTCGCTGCTCGGTTAGCAGCGAGGAGAAATCCCCAAAAACATCTAACTTTACTCAAAATTCCATAACTCGGAATCCGCTCGGCAGATTCCGGAAAACCCTGAACCATTTGGCTCGGGACCTTCTCCCCCACAACCCCACAAAATTTCAGGCGTAAAGACGCATAATTAGTCCCCTTAAAACAATTAATAATCACGAGGAAATTTAACGCGCGATTTCCCACCTGTTGCATACAGCCACTCGTGGCGGCCTCGATTGCGCCACGAGGGAGAACCACCGGCCTGGTTCGTTGGCCGTGGACAATTTCACCCAAAAATTCACTCAAAATTACCCCCAAAACCCCATAAATTACCCCAATGACCTCCCAACCGCACTGGGGAATAATGTACGCCGAAATTATTCGGAAAATCCTCTCCAAAACCACCCAAAAGTTGGGGGACACAACCGACGCCGTTTCCATGGCTCGGAAAAATATCACATCCGCCAATAATTATCGGGGAGCCGCCAAAAATGGGGAAATACTCAAAATAAACCGTAAAAACTCACGATGGATTTTCTCGTTGCCCTTCTCTTTCGTTTTTGGACCATCCTGGTGGCAGCTAATTGTCCTGGTGTCCTCGGGATGGTGCACTATCACGTCTCACTACTCACTCACGTGTGTTTTCTCTCGCGGCTAATGCGCAACTGATTTTCGGAGGTCAGTGTCGCGTTGCTCTGACCCCCTAATCACGCCTACCAATCGATCGGGTGTCGATTGGTGGATCCCTCTACCTTATTCTAGGTCAAGCCCTTCGCAGGGGAATTAATTCAAATTTGAATTAATTCTCCAATCCTAAAATTTTCCTATCGCCCGTGTTTCTCTTTCCGGATCGGTTCTCCGGGATTCTCGTGACTAAAAGACCCTTATTTCTAAATCCTTAACCCTAATTTTATTTCCCTAACCCTTAATTAATTTGGCAATCCGCCGGGATAACGACTGAATTTATCCCATGCGGCCTTCCACCCGTATTCAGTCTTGGCAATTCGTAGGGGTAGTGACTGAATCTGCCCCATAGGACCTTCCACCCGTAAACAGTCTCTGGCAATCCGTCGGGGTTGTTAATATTTTTACCCCGTACGGCCTTCCACCCGTACCAATTAATCCCTTAAACCCTTTTTCCTGGAGCGCCGGCTTTTTAGCCGGACCTACCCGATCCGGAGGGCTTACCCTATCCTCTAAAACTCCCTCTAACCCTTAACCTATTCTAAACCACCCCAAAAGGGGGGAAATCCTAATTTCCCTGACCTAACCTACGTCCCAACTGCCTCTCTCTCTCTCCATTTTTGGATTTTTATTGGGGATCCTAACGGGCATCCCCGATGCTCGTTACACAATCTAGAAAGAGAAAATTCATTTAATGGGGGTGGCTCGCGTTGGAAAGATAGCGGGCATACCGTTCCCAATCCACCCTCTATGCTGGAAAATAAATAGAGAATGGGGTGAGACACTGGGAAAAAGAGATGACAAAAGGGGGGATCAAACGAATAAAACTCACCCGACCAAAATTGGTGGCCCCCTCGTTACGGAAAACGAGGAAACACCTCACCAGAGGTTAGTCCACCCCCATATCTAGCGCGATCTCCCGCTCTTGCTCCTCCGGCGGAGGTACCTGGAAAAAAAATATATAATAATAACTTAAATACACAACAACACAAAAACGATCAACTCGAACACGAAAAACACACGCGTACCGGTACAGCCTGAGGGGGTCTTCCCTCATAAGACAGGTCAATATACATGACGGCAAACTTTTGAAAAAGAGCGTCCACGTAGCGGCAGGCCCAAGGTATAACCGAAAAGATGGGAGAACCTAGAGGGGAAAGGATGTACGCACGGGCGACATACGAAACCATGCGCCAGCGGCGGCCACGACAAGAACTCAAGGCCGACACTAGGAAGAAAAAATGAAGCTAGGTGGCGACACGTCAGTTAAGAGGCGAATGAGACTTATTTTCATATGATTAAACTCTCGAGAAAAAAGGGTATTTGGTATTTCACCGTAAAATCAATAGTGTTGTAGATTGATCGATCGATGGTAAAGTGTAAAATTTTAATTACCCGATTTTTAATTATGAAGTAGCGATTTTCGAAATTGGAATATCCTAGATGTCTGCTTTTCTATTTTTCAGTACTTCCTTAGGAACTTTGTGATAATTTAAAATGAAAAAAAAATGTGTCACAGCCCAATTCCCTCCGGATAAATAGAGGAGGCCTGTGGTCGATTTAATCGTAATTCTAATCAGGAAATTCACAACTTGCAATTGTAGACGGTCGTCAGTATATCGCGTTTGCGTTAAAGTTAAAATAACGGGAATAAAAGAATATAAATTTTACTGGCATTTTGATTATAACTTTCTTATCAATGAAAATCTTAAAATGAAAAGGAAAAAAAGCAAATTTAAAAGAATTAATAACTGTTCAAAGTTTTCTATAATAAAAATGTAAAATGGATAATGTGAATCAGGTTTAATATGTATTACTTATTAGGGAAAAAATGGCGGGCTCTTTAAAAGTTGTGTTTTACATAAATCGTCGACGTGAGTCACGAAGTAGACGAGTTTCTGCACTTTACAAAAGCAGCACAACCATTCACACACTGACGTTTGAAATTCATGAAACAGACCATTCATAAACACTGTAAACAACACGGTCAACACGGTAAACAAACACTGGCTTTATTAGTTCTTATTGTTTTTATTTTTCCACACAACCCACGGAAAAAGAAAATCAATAAAAAGGAGACGGAATATTGACACTTGGGCACACACTCCGAGATGCGCAACGGGACCCAACACCCCCATTGTCCCCAAGCGTACCGAGACAACCCGGACAAATACGTGTCACCTTTCCCCGCAGAAAAATTTTCCATTTCGAAAATGAAGACAAGGGATTTTTGTGTTTTTTTCAGGCTCACCGAGAGCCCGTAGACGGGACAAATTGAAATTACGGAAATTAGGAACGGAAATGATAGTTTCGATGAAATACGCAGGGGTACAGACTTACCACACCACGTGGAAAATGCTGACCCACATCGACGCGGGAGAATTCCTGGGGTTGAGGCTAGAAATCGTCACGCAATGGGTCAAACTCAGTGCGGTATGCTCAGACCTGACGAATCACTATCGGAAGACGGGGAGCGGTCGAAAAGGGCAGTCCTGGGATTCATAGGCCAGATTAGTAAAGTACTTTTTGGGACCATGGATCAGGACGACGCAGATTATTATGATAAGCCGATCGAATCCCTTAAAAATAAGACAAGCAATACCTTAATGCTCATAGCGAACCAGACACAACTCATCCGCTCGGAGTTCGAGAGGATACAAACAGAGGTACGTAGATTTGGGGAAACCGTAGAACTCCTCAACCAAACCGTCCATCACGCGGTCAGGTACCTCATAGATCGGCTAGAAAAGACCCAATATAATGAAAAGTTGGCCGGGTTCCTAAACGTACTAGATGCCGAGATTGCACAACATGAGGTGGACACGCAGACCCTGATAAACTCCATCCTGTTCCACAGGAATGGAGACCTCCACCCTTCGATACTGCCAGGAAAAAGCCTCATCAAGGCCGCTCGGGAAATCTCAGAGACCCAAAAGCGGGTGGAAATACCGGCCCGATTAGAACCCTCCCATATTACGGAACTACTACGACTCGCGGAACTCACAGCGTATTATCACAAGGACAAGATAGATCATCTTAACATTCCCCATGGTAACACTGACTAAATATACGCTATACAAACACATGGCCCTGCCCGTAAAGATCGCAAAGCCAACAATGCCTAGCGATGTGTTCATAATAACGAGCTATCCCTACACGGCGATCGCGGAACACCTGGATTCCTATATCAAGTTCGACGACGAAGATCTAAAGCTATGCCATAAGAGCTCTAGGGGCCTCATTTGTAGAGCCGTGCGTGCCATTCGAGAGATCAACCGGAGCGAGGATTGCGAAACTCAAATTGTTGTTAACCCCCGATTTAGCCAGACCGGCATATGTGACATTCGAGTAAAAATTATGAAACAGACACTCTGAGAAAGTGTCGGAGACACAAGCACGCGGATGAATTGCGAATCAACTGCAATAGGCGCGCATCAAACACGAGGATCATCCGGGGCAGAGGCATCCTGACCCTACCCCAAACTCGCGAGGTCAAAGCGCGGGCAGTCAGACTTATCCCCTTCAAACAGACCGAAACGGAGTGTGGAGCGAAATTTCTCGATAGGGGCATCCTCAATGACTCGGCAGTACCTGAAGAGGTCATCCGCCGCGTGGGAGGTGAGGGCATTTCCGAGGTTTTGGGCGATGAGACACAGACCCGTGAGAGACAAGACAACCAAGGGGTTAAGAACATTGAGAGGGACAGCCTAGGGCTCCAAGCCATAATAAAAAGAGCTAGGGACCTGGCCCAACAGAGAGACGTGACGCGGCGGTTCAAGCGATAAAGTCGATAAAGCTCACTTTTACCCCAAAACAGTTTCTATAGCTCTTAAAGAGCATGAGTCTAGAATCTTGCCTACTCCTCATATTCATCCTTGATTGAATTGAAAATTTGAATAAAAAATTACAAAATTATGAAAGCAATGTCTCCACTTCAACTCACGGGACCTACGGAATTTGGTGCAGGGGAATTGGCTCGCTCTATATATGTTATCAATGTTTATACTTTTGGGCAGGGCTGGGCCAACTCTGTTCTGAGAGCAAGTCGTGCTGCCGACCTCTATTAGTGCGTAACAAAGGGTAGACGAAAGCCCATTGTATCGGGTGATGGGCCTTTATGACCCAGATCGTAAAGGCCCTTCTCCTCCGCTGAGATCAACCGAAGTGGGGGTGACGCTTAAGAAAAGGAAAAGAGGAGAAATTAGACTCAAGTAAAGGAAAAGCAGCGAAATAAGTCGATCAGAAAAATTTCAATTTTTTTTCATGTGTGCATTAAAAAATAATCAGATGCGCGACAAGTTTTACCCTTCCGGAGGATAAATTCTTGCCACATGCTTCATGGGATACTCCCCACCTTAGTACCTGTGAAGCCCCCACTACTGCCCCCACTATGCTAGTACTAAGACCCTTATTATTGAAATGGTTGTAAACTTTATTGGATTTCTAATTCGAGTTTATGGCTATGCTCCGAGCTACCTGGAGGTTTCCCATGCCTGCTTTTGGGTTTAAGAGAGATACATCCATAGGAATCATATATTTCATAGAGTTATACGATTCGAGATCATTTCGTGATTCTGGTCGTTTCTGTTGGTAACAACGGATAATTTTACAGATAAGGCGAGGAACTGAGAGATTCGAAAGGTGTCGATAGAAGTAAACAGCGTCTGCTTATTAGAATATATTTTGATCGAGTAAATTACAATTCGCCTCAGAGGCTAAACTGTTCCCGATACACATACATTCACAGACCATGTCTGTGTGCCAATATTATTGTCACCGTTGCTTCCAACACGTCCCCTCAACGGTGCTTGACGTTGCCTCTAGTCCAGTCCTTCAGACCCATCACTTCTGACAACATTTTTAAAGGTTGCGGTCCCAATGGCTTTGCCAAAATATCAGCCACGTTGTCCTCTGTAGGGCAATACAGAACATTGACGATTCCTCCCTTCTGCAGATCTCTTGCATAGAAATGCTGAGTGTCAATGTGCTTCGTCCTGGTGCTTGGCCCTTCAGCTTGCAGGCTATTGATGCAGCTCTGATTGTCCTCCATTATTCCTACTGGATCCACAGGACTCTCATGACAGATATCCAGAATTTTTATAATCCAGACGACCTCTCTGCACGCTTCTGATAAGGCGACGATTTCGGCTTCTGTGGAAGAAACAGACACATAAGTTTGTTTTCTACTTGCCCAATCGATTGTCCCTCTATTAAGCATGAAGACGAAACCGCTGTTGGATATCCTGCTGTCTCTTGCCTCCGCCCATCAGTTCTAATTTTCTTCCCCTGATGTGGCTCATCCTCAACTCATAGTTGACTGTACTCTACTCTACCTGCAGACGCGCTGAAGCTCATTCCACTCGACTTCTGTCATATCCTTGATGTGTCGACTCAATATCGATATGGATGCTGCGATATCTGGCCTCGAGTTAACTGCGATATACAGCAATGATCCGATTAACTTCTGATAATGATCATTGACAATTTCTGGGGATGAAACTCGAATTTTTCCGTTTCCCAGATCCACCAAGTATGAAGATCCTTTAGCATTCTCCAATTTTGCCTTCCGGAGAATCTTCTGGATGTAATCTGATTGACTAATAAAAAAATCTCCTCTATTGTCTCTGCGTATTCTCACTCCCAAATAACAAGTGTGAACTCCAAGGTCGATAATGCTGAATTCGTCATTCAATTGACTCTTCAGCTTCTCAATATTGTCTTCAGTTTTACTGATGATAATGAAGTCATCCGCATGCACAGCGAAATAAACTTCTTGTGCCTCATCAGTAGATCTGTATAAACGTTTGTCGGAAAAACATTGTTCATACCCATATTTCTTTAGCGTCTCATTTAAACGATCGTTCCAGGATTTCGCCGCTTGCTTCAATCCATAGATACTCTTCTTCAGACAGCAACCCCAGTCTTTCTTCCCCTCGATGAAATAACCTGGAGGCTGCTTCATGTAGATCGTTTCCCTCAATTTTCCATTGAGAAATGCTGTTTTAGCGTCAAAGTGCCTGACGATGTACTTCCTCTCCGCAGCAATTAACAACAGAATCCTGACTGTTGTATTTTTTACTACTGGCGCGAAAGTCTCGTCATAATCTCGCCCGAATTTCTGCGAGAAACCTTGTGCACTAGCTTTGCTTTATATTTAATTGCTTGTTTTGACGAATCCCTCTTGATTTTGTAAATGAATCAGAATCCTGTTCATCATCTTCTGATTCGTCATCTTCATCTAGGCTTGACTCTTCTTGATTCCTAGTGTCTTCTCCAGTGAGCGTACCAATTGTCCTCAATTTGTCAATCAATGGTACTCCACCTTCACTGGACTCATTCCCTTCAGTGGTTCCTGATGTATCATTCTCCGATACCTCCAGTATTTCGGAATTTTCTGCTGTATTGTCATTCCCTGTTAGCTCTGGTTCATTATCTTCCTCCTTCTCTACTTCGTCCCCACAGTCACTCCTTATGAAAACCATCCGAGGCTCCTTTTTCAGGACTATTGGAGTTCTGGTTGGCTCCTGGTCCTCTTCCAACTCGATAAACTCCGTATCTCGACTTATGATGACTTTCCCTTGCCCTGTATGCAGCTTTCGCAGAGCTTCTTGATGCAGCACTCTGTTATTCTTATCCCCTCAGCAATACCGCCATTCGTCAACGCCTTAATAGGCACTGGATCCCGATGCCCAAATCGCCTGTGCCAAGTGTGTATACAGTTTTCTGTATGTTTGACGCGGGCACTGTAAGCACGATCTATTTGTCTCAGTTCGTACATTTGCCCTCTCCAGTCACCTATCATACATTCACTTGTTCCTTTATATGCAGGCAACCGTCCTTTATTTATTATGACTTTAAATCCCTTTTTGTCAAGAATCCTTACCGATATCAACCCACTGTCAAAAGATGGAACGTACAAAACATTATTAAGTTCAATTTTTCTCTTTTCACCGTTATGAATCTGGCATTCGATTATACCTGAACCGATCCCAAACACTTCGCACACACGTTCATTTGCCACACGTGCTTGCGATCGATAATTCGTGTTCATTTTTGTGAAGAAATTCACGGAGTTTGTCATGTGCTTAGTGGCACCGGAATCGAAATACCAAGTCGATGTTGTTGTTTTGCTTGACACCATGAAAGCATAGTCTCTGCCACTCCCATCCTCACTGTCCCTGTTTACCTTATGGTCAGCTTGGGCTGTGGACGCCTTTTGTATCCCACCTTTCGGGTTGTGCTTTTGTTTCGAGAGTAGAAATTTTCCACAAGTTGCCTTTCGATGACCCTTTTTGTGACAAAGGAAACAACTTTGATTACCTTCATGTGGATTATTCGTCTTCAATGCCAACTCTGGAGACCTTGTATTTGACGGATTAGATCTCCTTTTCCATTCGGCAATTATATTTCCTTTCACTAGACTCTGAGTGAGATCAGTCTCAGGCCTAGCTTCTAATGCCATCACGAGAGTGCCGTAGGATTCGGGAAGGCTGCTGAGCATTATCGCCACGATATCGTCATCCTCAAAGTTCTTGCCTAGTGCGGTTACCTGATTCACTAGGTTGCACAGAGTTGACAAATGCTCCTCCGCGTTCCCCTCCTCATTAAGCCTTAAATCGTAGATTTGCCTTAAAATTGCCACTTTATTTGACAAGGTAGCTTCCTCATTATGCTCCCTCAAAATCACCCACATTTCCTTCGTCGTTTTCTTATCGACAATGTGGTGCCTTTGACCTTTCTCAACTAGCAACTTAATTGTTCCGCAGGCTTTTTGGTTCCTTTCATTCCATTTGGCAAGCGGTGCTGCATCCGTGGGTGGTATTCCTGGATCCACTGTTTCCCACGTATTTTCCCTCATCAGCAAGGCTTCCACTTGGAATTTCCATTTCCATACGCCCTGTACTTCTTTCGGCCATCCTTAACTTTCGACCTTCGAGTCGCTGGTGACCTTGGCCGGAGAATAGAAAATATAATAATTCCCGGCGAAGGCACGATATTGGGGAATTTCACGATAATCTAAAAAATGAAAGGGAAATTTATTATAATTTATGGGAGGACCTGAAATAATAAGAGGGAGGGGGATTCTCAATAATTACTCGGGGGGATTTATACATTGACTATCTGTATTCTACTCTTTTTACAAACTATTACATCAAAATAATCCGGGCCTTTTAACTAATATAACTCGAGGGTGGGGGGTAAGGCCAACTCACTTGCGGCTACGCGAAATATTATAATAAAAAGAAGGGGAGGCTCTAACTCTGGAAAATGGGGGAAAAGTGAGGGGGGCCGACTGAAAAAGTAATAATTAATAGGGGGTTTAATCTACAACTAAAATAAATTTACTGGAGGCTCACCGTTGGGGGGAAACTGGCACGGGGCCGGGAAATTCGTTGGGGCAGGGAATAAAAAATGGGGCACCCACGGGGAATGGTGTCCTCCACAATAGTTCTCCTCCTCACAATCTTTCCAATAGTTCCTTTCACACACAAGAATAGTTCCTCTCCTCGCAATAGTTCTCCTCCTCAGTATTCTTCACTCTCTTTCTCCTTCATTGATAGTCCCTTTTCTCACACTTTGTCTTTTCACACTTCTTCAAGGTCTTTTCGCAGTTCTCTTCGGAGTAACTCTTCACAGGATCATTTCGGGGTAACTCTCTTACTTTATGGCAGTGACTCGTGGGGCAGTTATGGCACGAGTGAAGGCGGCCAATCATCCTCACCTCTTCCTCCCGATTATGGTGATAATCGGTGTTAATCGGGGGCATTCGTTATTGT
>NW_011888086.1:9504-17122 GCF_000806365.1 Fopius arisanus | reverse complement strand
GGGGGGGGCGCAAAATTCTGCCTCATCACACGCTTTAAACTTTATTTTGACCTTTAAATACGTCAGCCTTTTGACAAATTTTACCTCTATTTAGAGAACTCTAGTTTCTCCAAAAAACTTATCCCAGTCAAACTCTATTTTGACTTTAATTATACGCGTTACTAGGCCCATAACCTCTTGGTAACAACGGATAATTTTACAGATATGGCGAGGAACTGAGAGATTCGAAAGGTATCGATGTAAGTAAACAGCGTCTGCTTATTAGAATATATTTTGATCGACTAAGTTACAATTCGCCTCAGAGGCTAAACTGTTCCCGATACACATACAATCGTAGACTATGTCTGTGTGCCAATATTATTGTCACAGTTGCTTCCAACAGTTTCTTTCCGGTGTATTCACCCCCTCATTTTTTCATTATCCATAGCATCAAATATCTTGATGACCATACTGAAAACCGTTGAAGAAAATATGAGAGCGAAATGGGTGTGTGTATACTCACTTTGTTTCATTCGGTATGGATCAAACGAACCGTTTGAGGATGATTCCAAAATCTCTTTATTCTTCATGGATAAACATACAAAAATTGAAATGAAAACTGCTGAAATAGCTAGAAAATTACGTTTAAATTATATTACATTCCTACATATACATAAAGACTCATTTAGTTATTTATCGTTTAATTTCTAATAGAAATATCGACTACAACGTGTAATTCATGAACAATTAAAAGAATGCAATCTTCGAAATATTTAGAAGGTCAATGATAGACATGGGAAAGAAAAAACCTTGATAGCGAGTGATGCATGAGGCTCATACAAATTGCAATAATCTCTAAAATAGCACCATTACTCGGTTGAGGGCCGTTTCGTTTAACGCTCAGAGTTCAAATCTCCCACCGAGCCACGTTTTTCTTTTTTATTTTCTGTTTTTTAAATTTTCGTCTTTGTATTTTAATCATTCTATTTTCATTAGTTTTTGGTGCTTCTGAATGTAAATCCTATATTGTAATGTGAATACAGCATTGCGAGAATATTGAACGCGGAAGTGTGTGGTGCAGAAAGCGTGTTGTGGTACGTCGAAATGAATGGCAGTGGTAAGGGGATGATGCTATCTGTAGCGTATATGGATGGGAATGCGTAGAAGGTTCGCGGTGCGGATGTTGATTGTGTGCATAGTAAGATGTATAATGACACATGTTTACTCAAACGCTATAACTCAGTGCATTGAGTGTTAACCTCACACGCTGAGCGTCATACACTGAGAAAAAATTCTTTCAAAATTTAGTGGACCTTTTCACCAACGCTGAGACGTTACATGGGGTGTACAAGGAAATAGAGGGAGGCACTGGACAAAATGGTATGCCTCACTCAAAAATTCGTATGTGGCACTCTAATTTTTGAGAGACATGCACTACTTTTTCATGCGTTCCCTCCAGTTTCTCATGTGACCCTTCCGAAAAAATGAGTCAGCAGCATTTCAATTTCTCATTGATGGAGTACACTGATTTTTAGGGAAGGTTCTTACTAATTTTCAATGGAATTTTTTCTCCGTGTATGTTGGAAACCATTACGTATTATTATTTTTTTTAATTAAAAGAATTTTATTCATGGCTGTATTGAATAAAATATGCTAGAAATTAATTGGAAGAATGAATTAAACGCTTTTACGCATGTTTTTATACTTTCAATTGGACTCAAATTGTCATCTTTTTATAATTTCAGCAATAAAATATTTGTTACATAAATATATCTCTATATACCTATAATTAAATTTCTCAATATTAATAGAGTTAATTACCACTGAACAATCTGCTATGAATTAAATTTTTGAATGAGTGGAAAACTTGGTATAACAACACAAAAACAAGAAACCTTAAGAAAAACCCCACATAATAGCGAGGAATGTCGGTATCTCCATCGTAAGTATCGATTATGGGGGGTAACCATAATAAAAAGGACTATGTGGCAGGTATTCACCTGGCCGTCATCATGGCCTGAGAGGCGTTAAGGACTGACTATTAAGGGGACAACACCTGGAAATTCTGTATCATCTAAAAGAAGCTACACAATTGCTCAAAGGCACAACTACTACCTTTCCACTTCTTCTCTCTTCTCTATTGAATCTGGGGGCCAATAATTTAAACAACGCTCCAATGGTAATCGCAGATGGGAGCTGCCCCAAAGAATTAAAAATGTCGGCAATTTAGAAATGGACAACCTCAACTACGGGTTGGCCGATATCGACGAAAGAAAAGACAGGCCAAGAGGAGTAGATCTGCCCCGAGTGCCCCCACCCCCCCCCATTGGTTATATGGGGTTGACCGGGACCATGACGCCATCTGCACCCTATATCCCACGAATGTTATGAGATGGCTTTCAGGAATTGGCACAATTTACCAAATGATTTCTTGTTGTCCAAACAAGGGGACAACGCTAGCCGCAAAGGGTCCACTCCATTTGACACGCGAGTCTGCTCATGAACAATAGTTATCCATCGTCACAGGAGTTGTAAAATTTATGGGCCACGAACGTCAGAAAAATGCGTAAAGATGCCACTTTTGACATTAGAAGAACATTAATTAGAGAGAGCCCATATGCGCTCGTACCGTCTTTTTCTCAAAAACTTCTCCTGCACCTGGGGAAATAGGGGATAACACCAGGGTGAGCGTACATTCCGCAGAAACATCCCTTTTGAATACATTGTTAAGCATATGAAGATGCCTCCCACAAGACCTCAAAAAACGTTGGATGACGAAATATCAAAATGCCAACGGTCGTAGGGGACTTTCACCTGAGCAGTAGATGAAGGGCGGTTTTTCGCTAAACAAAGTCAGTCTAAATTAAATCTTCGGCTCGAAATCGTCAAGTGGTACCCGGCTTGTCATCCAGTTCACTCTTCAACACGCGTCTGCAAGGGAACAACTCTGCAGGACCATCCTCTGACATCACCACTGGGCATAGTCGGAGCGTAAAACTCGACTCTTTTTGCAACCATTTACACTCTTCTCTCCTACACTTTTCCCATCTCTACTCCTGGTTTCTATCTTGGACTTTTATAATTCTGTATCTCAAGCGAAGTATAATTAATTTAAAATCTATTTAAAAGGAAACTTGAGAGCATCTTTCTCTTTGTGTGCTAATTCCTCATATCATAATCATTGTGTACTTCAATACTAAGTCCCACGCAATAGGCCCCACTATGTGAGATTTATAAGATCCTTTCTTCTCCTGACACTCTCTGTCGTGACTAGTTACGGTCAACTCACCTTTTTTTTTTTTTCGCGTTCACCTTTTATTTGATACTTCGACCTACCTAGTGACCCAGTGTCCGCAACAGTGGACGATCCAGAATATCTCCCTCTATCATCCTCCATTGTCGTGTGCAGCAGCAGCCTCGAATGATGGGTAATACTCGTCCCACATCTGGAATAGATTTTCGTTTGACATTTTTGAAGAATTTTATTTTTTAAACAATCAATAACTTTTGACTATGCAAGAAAAATGATTATGATATCCCATATGCATGAAATTCAAGAACCAACTGATGAGATGTCCATAAGATGTTGATATGTGCACCGAAATGTTGATCTTATTGGGAGGAGGAGGAAAAGGGGTATAGGTGTCATAGAAATTATACACTACTACTATCTATACTATCTATACTCGATTTTTATTCAATGACCGTGGTATTATAACTTCGAGTATATATTACCAGCGGTGATACAGGCACAGAGGGCAGTTTGCTAATGTCTTAGTCTTATAGTGCCTTAGGCGTTCCCCCCCATGTTAGGGAGGGTGCAACGAGCTTTCCAGCCATTTTGCACCCTGCATTTGTCAGCCGCCTAGTCAATAGGTGCAAGTATGTTGGCCCTTCGAGCAAACTCATAGAGCCCTTCTATACCGTCCCTATCAACATACATATCCTTGATGCAAGTGGTCCCAAAGACGTCCCAACGGATCTCGTCAAGACCACTGCATCTGGTGCCTAAGTGGTGCGGGTTTTCGTCCGCCAGTCCACACTTCGGGCAGGTAGGGTCACTTCCTCTGCCTATTTTCGCCAGGTATGAGGCTAGTGGCCAGTGCCCAGTGAGAAGTCCGATCAAAGACCGCAGTTTCATCCTGTTCAGCCCTACCAGCGTCTCCGCCAGCTGTTTTGTAGGTTCACGAAAAAGGGTCCTTGTATGTTTGGCGCCCTCTTCACAGCGCCACCGTTCCACAACCCCCCTCTGCGCTCGTTTCCAGATCATATCCTTAACGATGTCTATGTGCACCCCCACTGGGTTCTCCTCTGTTGGCGCAACCTCTAGACAACCTCTTTGGGCCAGCTCGTCGGCTTTCATGTTGCCGAGGATGCCAGCGTGGCCCGGAATCCAGACCACTTCCAGCTGATTATGGGAAGCCACCCTTTCCATCAGCTCAGGACAGTCGTTGACTAATCGAGAGCAACTCTCATTCTTGAGCAGTGCCCTCAACGCACGCCTGCTGTCTGAGCAGATGTATATCTTTTTGCCCCTGTCCCCCCTAGCTAGAATTTCCCTGGCACAGGCTTTCAGGGCTGCAAGCTCTGCTTGGAGCACGGTCGTATGCGGGTCCAATCCAAGGGCCCTTGCAATTCAAGGTCCCTCAGACCAGATCCCTGCCCCCGCTCTATTACCAATTCTGGAGCCATCCGTGTACCAGACCAGCCCCTTCGGTGGCGTCCACTTTCTGTCACTCCCTAGTTGGGTTGCCCCATATCTAAGGTTGACCTTAAAACTCTTTGGGAAGTGCCATCGCGGTCCGCAGGCATGTCCTCCCCAGGACAGCAGTCCCCGAAGGTCGCTGTCCGCCGTGAGCATTGCCGCATGACCACTACTGGCCTCCTTCCATCGACCTTGCAGTCATAATCTCGCAGTCGAGATCAGCGCCACCTCCTTAATGTGAAGGTGGGGCGGCTGGAGAAAGAGCAGAGCCTCCAGTGCTGAGGTTGGGGTCGTCCTGAGTGCCCCGTAATTCCCAGCATCGCAAGCCTGCCCGTCCTGTCTACCGTTTTCCTGTGGCAGGCTTTGTTGCCGTCCACCAGATAACAGCAGCATACGCAAGCTGTGGGAGCATTATGGCCGTATAGATCCACTTCACGATTCTGGGCCTAAGCCCCAAGTGTTACCAAACATCCTCCTGCATGACCAGTAAGTGATAATGACTTTGTTCGTCTGCATGGTGATGTGCTTCTTCCAGCTGAGCCTTCTATCGAGCCATACCCCCAGGTATTTTACCTCGTTCGAAAAGCCCAGAACTGTATCATAAATGGAGGGGGGTCTTACGACACACCTCCTCCTGCTAGTAAAGAGCACCATCACCGCCTTGCTCGGGTTTACCCTGAGTCCATGAGAGGTGCACCACTGCTGAACATAGTCCAGCGCATTCTGCATCCTCCGCTGTAGTATGCCCTCATTCCTGCTACTCACGGGCAAAGCCACATCGTCTGCGTATCCGATTGCGTCCACCCCCAGTCTCTCAAGCCCAGTGCGGAGCCCGTCCGCAACGAGGAGCCACAGCAGAGGCGAGATGACCCCCCCCTGCGGGCAGCCCCTCCCCTCTAGCGCCTTGACTGTACTGTCCCCGAGCGAGGAGTGGACCAACCTAGTTCGGAGCATAACGGCGATCCATCTGATGATGGGTATCTCTATCCCAAAGGATGCCGCCGCCATCTCCATGGTTCCAAAGGAGGTATTATCAAAGGCCCCCTCTATGTCAATAAAGACAGCGAGGGTGTCCTCTTTCCTTTCCTTTGCTCTTTCTATTTTTGCAACCAGGCTGTGCAGTGCCGTCTCAGTTGATCTGCCCGCCTGGTATGCAGGCTGCGAGGGGCTAATGGGATTCATTGTCAGCACGCCCTCTTTGATGTGCCTGTCAACGAGCCTTTCCGGCGTCTTCAGTAGGAAGGGGCTCAGGCTGATAGGCCGATAGGCTTTGGCGTTGTCATAGCTGCATTTCCCTGGTTTAGGAATAAACACAACCCTGACCTCCCGCCATCTTCCTGGGACATGTCCTAAAGCAAGGCAAGCCCTTAGTGCTGGTAGCAGTCTATGCAGAAGCAGCGGGCCTCCTTTCCGCAGAAAAGTCGGGTATATGCTATCAGGCCCCGAACTCTTATACATCTCGAAGGAGTCCACCGCCCACCGCAGCCTGTCCAGTGTAACAATTTTCGAGGCCATGCCCCAAATCGGCCTGCTCTCGCCTGACCGTGCCCACTCCACACCAGAGCAGATTCCCTCCCCCTGTATAACAGAGTCGGGGAAGTGCACCTGGATTAGGTGCTGCAGTATTTCATCTGGCTGGGTGATAGCAATACCACCAGGTAGTATGATCCCACCCAAGCCTTGCGCGTGTCCAGCAGAGAAGACCCTGCGAAGCCTGGCCACTTGTGGCAGTGCCTCCAGCTCCTCGCAGAAGGTCCTCCATACTGACTCTTTCGATCTTTTAATGAGATTTTTAAACTCTCTCTGTATCTTCCTGTACTGAGTCCAGTCCTCTTCACTTTTGGTGCGGTACGCTCGGTTCCAGAGACGCCTGGTCAGGCCTCTCAGTCTCCCAAGTTCCCAGTTCCACCATTTAACTTTCCTACCTACCCTGCATGGTCTGATCGGACATGTCTGGTGGAAGAACTCGGTTAGGGCTCTGTGGATTCTCTCCACCTCGTCCTCTAACTTGTCTATGTTGCTGGGCTTCACACGTCCGACCTCTAGCCTTTCCTCCAGTTCCCTCCTAAAAGAGCCCCAGTCGGTGGCCTTCGGATTTCTACGCATGAGTCCCTGCGCAATCTCAGCAGTGCCTTGAATTTCAAACCTGATGCACCGGTGATCGGAGAGCGAGTCCTCCTGGTCCACCCTCCAGTTCACGCACCGGTGCGCCAGTCTGCGATCGCATAACGTGATGTCAATGATACATTGACACCTAGCGGTGACAAACGTGGGGCTGGATCCCCTGTTTGGGATCTCCAGCTCCGCATTCGCCAGGTATTCCAACAGGGCTGATCCCCTGGCGTTATTCTTACTGCTACCCCATACCACATGCTGCGAGTTTGCATCGCAGCCTAGGATGAGCGGCAGCTTTTCAGACTTGCAGTATGTTTAATATGAGACCTGGATCGGTGGAGATTGAGAGCGGATGGATGAGTTGAGGGCGGATTATCGGGAAGCGTGGAGCGGGTCAACAAAGAGTTCAATGCACTTATTAATTTTTGTCACCAAAGTCAAATTTATTATTAAAACACTGAGCTGGTCACTAATAATTCGATAGATTACAATGAGCTGTTCACAATGGTTTTTGTCACCGAGCAGTTCCGAGTAATGGTAAATCGAGCGGGTCAAGAGAGAAGAAAAACGCGTGTACACTTGTTAACGGTCTTGATGCTAAAGAGAGGGAATGTCCTGCCTCAACGTGGCAGGTTCTACATTTTAGTAGGTCACGTGACCTAATTGTTTCACTCCGGTCCAGGAAGTGGCGCCTTAGGTGTCAAAAGTCGTGACCCTTGGCGAGTTTTAGATGAACGTTGAGTGTGTGTGGGGAGAGCGGTGCGTGAGCAGTGCGTGTGTGAGTGAAGGAATGCCTGTCAGCTGACAGGATTTCCAACA
>NW_011888086.1:0-2554 GCF_000806365.1 Fopius arisanus | reverse complement strand
TTTTAGATGAACGTTGAGTGTGTGTGGGGAGAGCGGTGCGTGAGCAGTGCGTGTGTGAGTGAAGGAATGCCTGTCAGCTGACAGGATTTCCAACACAGTACCTGACCAGTTGCTGTAGCTCTCTAGTGGGTGGCAGCTCCGCAGAGTCATGCGGTAGGTAAACCGAACAGAGGACCATGTCCTCGGTCGGCCCCTCCCCATGTACCTGCACCATAACCGCCACCAGGTCTCTGTGACAGAAGTTCGCCATCCCCCTGGGTCTGCACGCTTTTCTAACTACGATGCAGGCCCTGGGTCCCGGGTTACTCCGAGAAAAGAATAGTTCTTCCTCACCTAGGTTAAATCCCCTTACCGAACCATCGTAACACCAGGGCTCCTGTATAAACCTCCCTTCGTTTCTCTGCAGTCCCAGACCCTCCACTTTTCAGTGAAGAGGCCCTGGTTCTGCTTGTTCAGCCTGTCCAGTGCAACAGCCATTCCCACCGGCTTACCCGGGAGAAAAGCCGTCACCCTGGACAGCCTGGGGAGCGCGACCCTTTCCATAAGGACGAGGGAGGCCCCATCCCAGGGTGCCAGTGAGGCCACCGCGCTCCTGAGCCACTCTTTCGAGCGGGCGTCAGTGCACGTGACCCATAGCACCCCTTGCTCCAGCCGGTGCCCCTCGAAGCTCGGGAGCTGGCTGCTCTGATCACCCCCGAACATCTTCTCCACCAATGCCTCCTGAATGAGGTCCGCCTGGTCCCCGTCAGGGCTGGCTCCGGGTAGCCGGCCGGCACTATAGCCACCTTGCCACCACCCTGTGCTGCCACCCTGTAGGAGGGTGCTCCAAGGCTGTCGCTCTTCTTCGCCCTCTTTTTTGGCATGGCGACCTCAGGGGGTGTGGCCCCAGAGGACCCAGGCCTTTTGGCTCCGGTCCCCCCAACCACTCCCACTGGGGTCTCCACCCCTCCCTGCGAGGAGCGCTGTTCCCGCAAAGCCTCGGCTTCCAGGTTGGCCTTGCGAGCCCTGCGCTTCTCCGCGCCCGTGCGTCCCTTGCGCTTCTCCGCGCCCGTGTGTCCCTTGCGCTTGTCCTTTAGGGCAGGTTGGTCCTTGGTGGGTCCTACCACGGTAGTTCCCTCCTCCTGCCCCCCTGCCGAGACCGCGGCCGTCTCCTGAACCCCTGTGGGGTCCCCGGGGACTGCTGCCTCAACCGATCTGTCTTGCTAGTGGTGAGGGGATTGGATTGAGTGATGAGGCTGATATTGAAGACCAATGCGTGCGGCAATAGCGTAGCTTGGCGATGTTTGGACCCCTCTTCATCATCTACGGCAACTTGTCCCAAGCCGCATCCACGGTGTCCTCGGCAATGGTTTTGATGAAACGATTCGGTAAGAATGCCATTTCCTGAGTGGTCAGTACATTCAAATGCTGATTTTTTCAGACGTTGCACATGTTCAAGGGGGCAGTGGTATTGGGTAGGACTGCCATCGAAAAGACTGTGATGGTAGACACATTTGAAAACACCCTCACCTTCCAGCGGCTCCATATCAGGGCTGCCAAAGTCGTTGAATGGTATGAAGTTCTCCACCAGAATGTTGGAGGAAGTGGGGGGGGGATCATGAGAGGGGAACCTGCTCACGTTTTCATAATGTTAGTTTAAAAAATACCTATCTCACTTTATAGCGTCACGTTAACGACAAAGCAAAACCCGTTGAAAATTTTACGAATTGTTTTTCCGTTGGAATTCTTGGTAAACATGTTTTCAATTGAACTGTGCCGACCCAATCACGTATTCTTAATATTGATACAATAATCATTAAGATGGGCTGGAGATGACATATTTATAGTTTCCAAGTTTTGCGGCTGCCTGATGACAGATAAAAAAAATATGGTCGAAGTGAGCAACCGCGGGCCGGGTGGGAAAGGGGGAGGGGGATTTTTACACACATGATTCAATGAATGTTATAAGTCGTCTTGTGCTCAGTACAGAGCGCATTTTCAATCCGTTACTTGAGTGTAAAAGTTCTCCACTAGTGTGATACCAGCTGACAAACCAACATCAATTGATACGATTTCTACTTGTGAAGTAATTACAATTCGTCAATTTATTCAAAAATTGGTAGCTTCAGGGAGAATGAAACGAGATCTGGCATCAAGAGCAATCGAGTTGATCGACTCACCAGATGGAGTCTGATCTTGAAAAGGCCTCACAAAATTCATCTGCGGTCCTGGATTTTTCTGAAATAGCATCGGATAATGGTGATGATGATGATTGGAATGTTTTCACTCAGTCAAGTCCTGAGGCTACGAGTGATGTGCATGAAAACATTCACGATGCATCTGATAGTGTCGTGATAGCAGAACCGGACTCAACTTTCCAACTGAATGAAGGAAATGATCCAACACTTGAGGAGAAAGAGATTTTGGATATCAGTAGTGTAAGAACCACTACGGCGCCCCCCACCCAGGGACACTATGGCCCCACCGCCTCACCTGTCAGAGTAGCACGGCTCCGACGTGTGTAAGCGGTGGGGCCATAGCATCGTACGGGTGCGCCGTCCGGGCGCGCAGCCCA
>NW_011888085.1:39630-41331 GCF_000806365.1 Fopius arisanus | reverse complement strand
ACAACACGCGACCTGAGAAAAGGCCCAAGACTGATCTTGGCAGCTACGCTCAGGTCGCAAAGAAAATGATCAGGTGGGCTGTCGTCCCAGAGAACTACCCAGATCGAAAAATCACACCCGAAGAAATCAAGGGCCTGAAGGGACTGCTTAGGTCCCAGATCCGCTCCTTGCCAGAAGGGACTAAGGCACCGACTTTTGAGGGGGTGTGGAAAAGGGACGGGGCAGCCATTGTCGGCTGCACCGACGAAGAAACGAGGAACTGGCTGAAAGGACTGTTCCCCGAAAACAAAATCGGGGACCTTGTCCTCGCGGTGATGCCACCGGAGCAGCTACCCAAGCGACACCGTGTGGTAGTTCACCTTGGGGACGAGGATGTCACCGCCCAGGAGGCAATCGAGCTCATGGGACGGCAGAACCCCGACCTTAAAGGTGTTTGGGTCCTGATTACAGGCAGCGAAACAAGGGGAGCCACAGGCGCCCACTTTGCTGCCCTGATCGGGGATCAAACCCTGCGGGCCCTAGAGGCTTGCAATTTTAAACCTCACTGCGGGACTCAAAGAGCAACTATCAAGTTGCTCGAGAAGAACCGACATAAGGAAAAGGACAAGCCTATTGACGGGTGAACCTAGAAATGGCTCATAAGTCGGTAGAGATAGTTCAGATTAATCTACATCACAGTAAAAGCGCCTCAGCAGTTCTCTGCAAGACGCTAGCTGGGGTGCAGACAGCCATAGCCCTAATTCAAGAACCATGGTTCGTTAACGGGGGGTAAAGGGCCTGGGGGGATGTGGAAAAATTTTTCACTCGAACACCCAAGGAAAGAAGATTAGGACCTGTGTGTTAGTAAAAGGCGCACAAGCGACCTTCTTACACCAACAAAGCGGAGAGGACCTCACGGCTGTGAAGCTCATGGTCCTCACCGAGAAGAACGAGGTCCTGGACTTCATAGCGGGATCACCATACCTGCCATATGATTCCATGGAACCTCCCCCAACAAGGGAGGTCGAAGAACTCGTCAAAAAAGTGAAGGACGAAAGGCTGGAACTTCTGCTTGGGTGCGATGCGAACTCACACCATCTGGGGTGGGGAAGCTCAAATACCAATGCTAGAGGAGAAGCCCTAAATGACTTCATTATGGAAAAAGACCGCCAAATCCTGAACAGAGGAAAAGAACCAACCTTCATGGACTGCAGAAGACATGAAGTGTTGGACATAACCATCTGCACGGCAGGCAGGGCACGTTGGGTTAAAGACTGGAGGGTGTCGAAAAAACCTTCGGGCTCAGACCACAGCCAAATACGCCTGTCATTAACGTGCGAATCGGAACAGATCCCTAGGAGAAACCCAAAGGACACAAACTGGGGAAGTTACAGAGAGGAACTCTTCGTGAGGATCCAAGATGTACCCTCAAGATTCAGAACCAAGAGAGACCTGGAACATGCAGCCGAACGTCTCGGAGAAGTGATCAAGGACTCCTATGAAAACAACTGCAACATTAAAAGACCGCCGAATACAAAAATGGTGGGCTGGTGGAATAACCAACTGTCCATTTTAAGATGCCAGCTAAGGAAAGCGTGGAACAAGGTGAAGACCGCGTACACGGAAAACAGCAGGCAGAAGGCCCTCGAAGATCGCAGAGGTCTTCAGAGGAAATACAATAAGGCACTCGTAATAGCCAAAAACGAGGGCTGGAAGAAATTT
>NW_011888085.1:36153-37610 GCF_000806365.1 Fopius arisanus | reverse complement strand
CTGGTCTGGGAGACGATGGCAGCTATAGAAGCACTAGGGGCAACCAACAAAGTAACTTTGGCATGGGTCCCGGGCCACAAAGGGATAACAGGAAACGAGATAGCGGACCAACTGGCAAGGCATGGGGCGTCAAATGATGACCAGGCCATGACAGTGGGAGTCCCTTTCGCGACCGGAATATCTCGAATTAAAAATAAACTTCGAACGAACACCAAGGGCGATGGGAGCAGATCACAACCTGCAGAAAATCCAAAGCTCTCATGCCAACCCTAAACAAGAAAAGGGCAGGAAAACTACTCAACATGAAAAAAGAGGAACTGAGCACTACAATCAGGCTCCTCACTGGACATGGTAGGTTTAGAACACACTGCAAAAACATGGGCATCGAAAGCGATGCCCGCTGCAGACTATGCCTTGATGCAGACGAGGACAGCCTGCATATACTTTGTAGCTGCCCTGCACTGGCTACAACAAGGCTAAATTACTGGGGAACCGCCTTCCCTAGCATCAGCTATGTAGCGGATCTAGACGCCGGGAGTCTACTAAAAGTGGTGAGAAACGCTGGCCTAGAATTATAGGGACAACGGAGCCACAATAGCCCAGTAGGGGTTCGGTGACAAGAGGGCAGCAAATGCCTATCCGCATTTTTAACCATAACCATAACATATGTGCCCATCAATATTAGCCAACAAAAATGATTTTTTTGGCAAAAATAGTTGTGCTGGATTTTTTATCAAAGACAGACCGAGTCACATTACTTAGGCCCACAGACTAGACACAGCGCAGGACTTATGTCTATTGACTTGGACTTATAATTGACTAGAGATTTATGTGCCCATCAATATTAGCCAATGACAATGATTTTTAAATAAAAAATCTCGGTGTTGTATTTTTTATCAAAGACAAAACAAGTCACGTGACTAAGGGTCACAGACTAGACACAGCGCAGGACTTATGTCTATTGACTTGGACTTATAATTGACTAGAGATTTATGTGCCCATCAATATTAGCCAACAAAAATTATTTTTAAATAAAAAATCATGGTGTTGTATTTTTTATTAAAGACAGAACAAGTCACGTGACTAAGGGTCACAGACTAGACACAGCGCAGGACTTATGTCTATTGATTTGGACTTATAAATGATCAGAGATTTATGTGCCCATCAATATTAGCCAATAACAATGATTTTTAACTAAAAAATCATGGTGTTGTATTTTTTATCAAAGACAGAACCAGTCACGTGACTAAGGGTCACCGACTAGACACAGCGCAGGACTTATGCCTATTGACTTGGACTTATAAATGATCAGAGATTTATGTGCCCATCAATGTTAGCCAACAAAAATGATTTTTAAATTAAAAATCATGGTGTTGTATTTTTTATCAAAGACAGAACAAGTCACGTGACTAAAGGTCACAGACTAGACACAGCGCAGGACTTATGTCTATTGACTT
>NW_011888085.1:30329-33453 GCF_000806365.1 Fopius arisanus | reverse complement strand
TAACCATTGTGCAGTTCAGTGCTTAGTCCCACGCAATAGGCCCCCCATATTGAGTGAGATTTATAAGATCTTTCCTCCTCCGGACACTACCTGTCGCTACTAGTTACGGTCAGGTTACCTGAAAGGTTCACCTTTTCTCTTATATTTTGGCCTACCTAGTGACCCAGTGTCCGCAACATTAGCCAACAAAAATTATTTTTAAATAAAGAATCATGGTGTTGTATTTTTTGTCAAAGACAGAACGAGTCACATGACTTAGGCCTACAGACTAGGCACAGCATATAACTTATGTCTTCTGGCTTGGAATTAGAATTGACTAGAGATTTATGTGCCCATCAATATTAGCCAACAAAAATGATTTTTAAATAAAAAATCATGGTGTTGTATTTTGTATCAAAGACAGAACAAGTCACGTGACTAAGGGTCGCAGACTAGACACAGCGCAGGACTTATGTCTATTGACTTGGACTTATAATTGACTAGAGATTTATTTGCCCATCAATATTAACCAACAAAAATGATTTTCAGGGCAAAAATATTTGTGTTGTATTCTCTATCAAAGATAGGCCTAGTCACATGACTTAGGCCCACAGACTCAAGATGATTGCCTCGCGCTCTTCGATAGGCCAATACATTCGAGGAATTATAGACTCCAATTTGAGTCCTATTAGGAATTTTCTGGAACCCTTTCAAAGGCCTTGGTCCTTCCAGGGTTGAGGAGGTCAATTTCAGATGGCTGCCTCAGGCCCCCTCGATAGATCAATGCGTTCGGGTAATTTTGGGCTTCCATTTAAACCCCATTACGAATTTTCTGCAGCACTGTTAAGGGCTTTGGTTCCCCGCGATAAAACAGATCAATTCAACATGGCTCCCTCCGGCCTCTCCGGTGGTTCAAAGAAATATGGCCTGCAATTTGAGCTTCATTTGAAATTTTCTTCTAGAATAATAATCACCCAATTCCTCAATGATCGAAAAGGCTTATTTCATGTCGAATGTCTCTGGTCGCTCGATGGGTTTGTTACTAGGTCTTAGCCGTTAGTACCTTACAGTGTAAGGTGTAAGGCTTACACTACCACTACACGTAGATAGGTTCAGAAAACAATTGACAGTGATAGTTCATTACTTCTCAAAGTTTTTTATGGTACTTCCTCAGTTTTTATATGGGATTAGAAGGAAATATGCTATGGATTCTAAACTTTGAGGATATATTTTCTTACTGATTGAAAATATTCCTCTGAAGTCCCAAAACGACTAACCTCGTAGATTGTTGGCAAAAAATTAATGAGAATATGTCAATAACACCGAGTCTTATGGGACTCCTCTTTCAAAAATCAATTAAAAATAATCGACAATAAGGAAAGAATCCAACTAGATCACCAATAGAACCGTACTTGTTTCAGGAATCTATCCCAACAATTGTATTATCTTTAACCACACGAATCATGAGTAATTATTAAAAATGTATCGTAGAATCTGTGATTTTCGTTACATTAGTAGAAAATGGTGGTGAATTGAGGTCACGTTGAAGGAGGTATCGCGTGAGCGGCCAATTCAAACTTTAACGCTTCTCGGAGGATGTTTCCGCTCAGAATCTTATGTATGGTAATTTTGTGCACTAGTGTCTTTTTTTAAAATGAATCTCCCTTTGTGCCTCGCTCTTGATGAATTATCTGCATTTTACATGTTGTGGTGCTCTTATTTTCGTCGTCAAAATCATTCACAGCAGACCCACAAAATAACCTGTCTAACATAACTTGTTGTTTACTCCAATTCACCCCGGGGGCGTACATACTATAGAAGTCATTACTATAGGATATAGAATATAGGTTATATAGGATATAGGATATAGGTTTACTATAGGATAATTTCAAGCCACAAGAACACCAACTGTGTTTAACACAAATCCGTAGTTGTCAAGTCTCTCATAGAAATTTCAATTTGGTAATAAATTCATATAAACAATATTTTTAAAAAAAAGTTATTTCCGATTAATTCATCACGAGAAATAGGTGAAAAGTTACCCGATCGACAGAATTTTCAGTCACCCATAAACTTTTTACCATTTCATATTTTTTTTTCCCAATGATGCAGTGGAGAGTCTGAACGTTTGATGTTTACCCCCACTCTATGCCCCCAAAACTTACTCAGGAAGTACCTTAAAAGGTTAAAAAGATTGTCTACGCCTCATAAAAACTAACAGGATGGATCAATTGCTTAAAAACATCCTCAGGACCCTTGATCAGAAGATCAGGAGTGCACTCATAATTTTTGAGTTGGTCCATAGCTGCGTGTATTATCTAATTATTTGATTGAGCAGCGTTCGATCTAGAAGCACCTACATTCCAAAACTGAAGGATTGGTTTTTGGTACGAGGACTTCTGTGATAGCCCGTTTCGTCCACATGGGAACTCGAACGATTGCTGCCAGTTATCTGGAACCAGTTAGTGCTTCTCCAGTTGATTGTTTTCTACCTCATCTTAATTTTTTGGGAATTTTGCCTGTCTTTTTTTAGTTTAAATGGCGGAGAATTGACAGGAATGTTCTTCCCGTACTTTATCTCCATGGAGTTCTGTTCTTTAGGGGCTTTGGGCTTCTGATGCTCGAAGATTTCAGCAACGAAACACTGTCACACTGCGTGATTCTCCATAATTCCTTTCATGTTTTATGAGGAATCCAGTCATTGAGTTTTTAACGGTGGTCGATTTTTCGTTTAACTCATTGGTTATGATTTTCAGGAGATTGTTTAAATGAGCGTCACAGGAAAATATTCAGGTCCATGTAAGGAGCATAACCTCACTTTGATCCTAATATGAAAACGAGGAATGAAATCGATTTTGAAATATCTTGGCATTCTCGAAATATTTCAAATGAACGTAAGGGTATGACACGTAAAACGAAACCGACGCGCCACCACGACGTCACAACAAAATCTCAAACATTTCCCATGAACGAGCCTGGTGACTGGTAGTTGGCACCACATAATTGAAAATTCATTAGTTTTTTTATTTAGATCAATAGTAGGACCTTTGTACATCATTGTAATACCATTAAAAAATTTTGTAGACCCTTCATCATTTTTTAATTAATTAAACAAAATAATGATCGGAAGTTAGCACCCTACCCC
>NW_011888085.1:12557-29069 GCF_000806365.1 Fopius arisanus | reverse complement strand
GTAAAAGAATGAAACCAAGGTATTTAATATCTACAAACGATTTGCTTTCTATTGGTTAATATTATTTCGGTCTACAAATATAAATTAGAGGGGTGGGGTGCTAACTTCCGATCATTATTTTGTTTAATTAATTAAAAAATAATGAAGGGTCTACAAAATTTTTGAATTGTATTACAATGATGTACAAAGGTTCTACTATTGATCTAAATAAAAAAACTAATGAATGTTCAATTATGTGGTGCCAACTACCAGTCACCAACGAGCCTACATGGTACGCACGGACGATCTCGTCTATCTATATGAGCGGAGGGGCAGCATTCGAACTATAATGGCATAGCTCCAGTCAGCCCAATATCTTTTAGCTAGCGCGGGGTAATTCGCAGCAATCTAAAGTCATACAACAACAAGAATGAGCGCATGTCCCTTAGAAAGACATGACGCGAATCCAAAATTTGAATAGCATGAAATCCATAGCCAACGAATAGAAATTTAGCAGTCAAGTGACAAAATTTGTTAATGGGAAATGAAGAATATTTTTGAAACCTTTTATCCCATCAAGTGAAGTGAATAATAGAGGAACCAATAAGAATCTGTTGTAGCAAACGTATTGAACGATGTTTCAATAGATTATCTGAATGGTTTTCTAATTGTTATTGATACTGATAAGTTCAGTGTCATGGACTTGGCTAAGTAGGTAATGAGTAGTAACATTGAACATTAATTGCCAACATATTTTGATACTATCATTCTATTTAATCGAAAAAGTCATCACAATCCCTTAATCAATATTAATAATTTTCACGAATTCAAGGAATTTTAGCTCGTCCAAAACAGGAACTATGTAAATATCGTTGAACGTTTTTTCCAGGCAGATTCTTATTGTTTCGTCTATCATTTAATAGAGTTGACGGAATGAACAGTTTTTTAAACATATTTTCCACAGACAAATTTTTGTATTTTGACTGCTAAATTCCCAATCCATTGACCATACATTTCGTACTATTCAAATTTCTAACTTAGCATCACGCCTTACTAGTGCGGATGCGCATATTTCTTCCACTCTGTGACTTTACCTTTCTTCGAGTTACTCCGCGGTTACTACAAGATTTCGGGCTGACTGTACCCAAGCCACTATAATACGTGCATTTATTTTTCATTGATTTTCAATGCAATCTCACTTTTCCGAATTAAAAAAATTCGCTCACTGTCTTCTCCAAATTGTTTTCTATCAATCAAAGTTGAATTTTCTCACTTTTGTTCAATATTTGCCAAGTGTAGGGTTCAAAAGTTTTTTCAATAATGACTAAATAACCATTTATTTCGACGTTATGTAAATGCTTTCCGAAATTTTTCCAAATCATTTCCTAATCATTTCATTGATTATTATTTGAAAATATAGATTTTATTCGCCAGGTATGCAGTGGATTCAGTTCAACTGCAAGGCTACCTCCCGACTGCTCCAAACATTTTCAACCACAAGATGCCGAGACTATACTCGATTCTGGGGAACCCCCGTATTACGTTTCGAACATTCTATTCTGGATTATAAAGGGGAGTCATGACAGAGCGATTGGTTTGAATCACAAATAATACCTAGCCAAATGTTCAATATTTTGTCATTTTTTCCCTTTCTTCGTCAACCGTTGTCAGCATATTTCCTTGAACGATTGACCCATCTGAGAGGCCCGAGGGAGCGTTCGTGAAATGACCGGTTTCACCATGGGCAGATATAGGCCCGTAAAAGTGGTGTAAAAATTTCGAATCGACTTCAAATTGAAGCCCATACTTTCTCGAACGCCTTGATCTATCGAGGCGCCCGAGGCAACCATCTTGAATTGAAACATTTAAGCGTGGGGACTAGGCCCTTAAAAGGGGTGCAGAAAATTTTTAATTGGGCTTAAATTGAAGCCCGTAATTCCTCGAACGTATTGACCCATCGAGGGGCCCCAGGCGGCCATCTTAAATTGACCTGTTTAACCCTTGGGGCACCAAGGCCCGTAAAAGAGGTGCAGAAAACTCCTACTGGGGCTCTAATTGAAGTTCATAATTCGTCGAACGTATTAACCCATCGGAGAGGCCCGAGTGAAGCGTCTTGTATTGGTCCGTTAAACCCCGGGGTGTCTTAGGCCTCAAAAGGATTGCAGAAAATTTCCAATGGGGTTTCAATTGAAGTCCATAATTTCCGCGAACGTATTGACCCATCGGAGAGGGCTGAGAGAGCCATCTTGAATTGACCCGGTCAACCCTGGAGCACCGAGGCCCTTAAGAGTGCTGCAGAGAATTTCTAATGGGGCTCAATTTAAAGCCCTCATTTCTCTGAATGTATCGACCCATCGAGAGGGGCGAGGTAGCTATTTAGTAGGATCCGAGATACCTGATTTTACCATAGCCTCACTGGCCCTGTCTGACCCATTTTTACCTTCTGGGAAATAGCGAGAAAGTTTGGGAAAACTGGAATTATTTTCCGCCAGAAAATTAGCCCGTATTTAGTACTACACCATGGGCCACGAATTATCTCGATTCGATACCATTGGTCTGTTAGCTTAACGTGCAGAATTGAAAACTGAGTTTTTTGGCCAAAATATTTGAGCAGAAAATTTGGTTTTCTTGCAGAATATCACTCCATAAAAAGCTCGTATTTTCGACATATTCCCCGACCACTTCGATTCATTAGCCAACAACAGTGATTTTTAAATAAAAAATTCATGGTGATATATTTTTTATCAAAGCCCGACCGAGTCACATGACATTGGTCCTCAGACTAGATACAGCGCATGAATTATGTCTATTGACTTGCACTTATAAATGCCTCGAGATTTATATACCCATCAATATTAGTCAACAATAGTGGTTTTTATACCAAAAATAGTGGTGTCGTATTTTCTATCACCGACAGACCAACTCACATGATACAGCTCACGCATTCTGTCTGTAGATTTGGACCTATAAACGACTGCAAATTTGTGCTCATTAATATTAGCAAACGAAATTCTTTTTTATTACAAAAATATTGGTATGGTATTATTTAGTAACTATTGTTTGGTAACCGTATACATATTAACTATTATTATCTGCCTTAGAAATGGAATATACACCCAGCTGGTGTATAACGTCGTTGAAATTAGACTTTTTATTACTTGAATATTTCTGTGCTCATTAAGATTAGGGTGAGAAAAAAATCAGTGTATAAATACTTATATTCATTTTTATTTTGTTAGATCGTCCCAAATCTTTACATATCGTATTCATATAAACTTATAAATGCATTTAAACGATATAAACTTTTTCAGGTATCTATAAATGTAGTGGAACATATAATATGTATTAAACATTTTTCTTAGTGTAGTAGTAAATGGTAAACCAGCTTATCACGTTTCTCAATAGTTATCATTTTGAACATTGCGTCTTGGTGTAAATATCACTAATAGTACGCTCCATTGTTGAGTATTACCTGAGGCGATTGCCATGGAAATAATTGGAATACAATTGTCGACATCAATACTTTTTTTTAGTGTTCATAGGGAAGTGTGCATGACGTGCATCTGAACAACGCATAAAACAACTTAGATATTCATTTCTTGAGATGATTTGGCTGAGGAAAAATAATGTATGGTTCTTAATTTTTATTTCATCAACCAAGATCAAGTCGTGTAGAGCACCATCACTGGCAAAATTTTTTGTGACAATTTACATTTTGTTACATGATCGCCATAATACAGCCGGGTGTCGTTAGTCTTAGCGTAAACTGTGTAATGACCGACAGGTTCTTTCTTTGGATCATACCCATTATTCCTAATGCTTGTCCGGAGGGGAAGTCTATAGTCAATGACACCTCTTAAATAGAATATATTCGCGGATTTTGACATTTTAATGGACGGCGGGAGAGCTGTGAGCTTCACATGATCCTTCTTCGCAAATCCTGATATTATTTCCAACAATATAAAATTGCTTACTGGGTAAATGGATTCCGTCATTTCACCAGTACAACTACTCGATAAACATTGACTAGTCTCAGGCTTGCTGATGAATTGCTCTGTTTTTCCATTCATCCATTCATGTAACGATACACTATAGTAGAATGCGGTATCTGTCAGTGTACAGCAATTATTATCACACATTGTAATTTTTTCAAAGCACGCGACACTTCTGCCAATTTTACTGGCCATTTTTGCCACGGTTGTAGAACAATCAATTGTGAACTCATTCTCTAGTAATAGTTCGGGGAAATGTTGACAAAGTATTTCGTATCTTTTCATGAAAGTGTCATCATTTATCCCCTTGGAACGAGCATCATTCACTAACTGGAAGAAATCATTGTTTGAAGAATATTGTTTTACGCTGCCTTTGAAATTATTTGAAATTATCGTTGCACATATGAACAATTGAGATAGTGCGTCAAAAGCACAAGCGCGGATAATCTTGATAATGCTATCGGTTATGGTGATAGTGCCCAACTTGTTTCTCGTAGCTGGCGTTACCAAAGTTGGGGCTTGAATGTGGAACACACTTGTTTTCTTACAATTGACCTTTCGCTCGTGCTTTTTAACTTCACTGCGCAATTTTCCGAGGCTAAAGCATCACAAAGTTGCCTCCTATTCAGCTTTTTCGAACAAGTTATGCAGAGACGACCTTTTTCGGGTCCATCTGAATCCTTGAAGATCATAACAGAACATACATCTTCTCTGTGAACAGGACTTTTACAAATCTGGAAGAAAATATAGCGATAAGTTCAATATTTTTCGGCCGATAATATTGCATTTTTATGAAAAATTTTGATAATTATATTCTTTTGATAATGAAACTTACAGCACACTTGAGAAATGTTCTGACACCATCCTGACATTTTCGACAACCAAGATGAGAAGCTGCTTCACTTTTTTCCCTACATTCGTTGATGCTAGTTTCGTCAGAATACTTGGAATTTGTTGTATTTAAGGAGGACTGGGGATGAGAGTTCTCGAGACTTTCCTTCGAAGAGTTAAATAAATTTGATTTATCCCTAGTTATACCAACTGAATCATTAGATGAAGATTGCTCGGTGAAACTTAAATTACTTCCTTCCCTGGAATCTCTTTCCTCCGTATTGTCATGATTATTTTCATTTTCGGAAGGTGTTGTTACATTTCGTCCATCAATATAATTTTTGTGTCTCTCAACAAACGTATCACATCTCACAGGTAATGACAACCCCTTCAAAACAACCGATTTGATGCGATTCAACTCTACATCAACAGCAGCACACGATGCTGGTATATCATCATGATCAAAAAATTCTTTAGTTAAACTAGACCATAATGGCAACCACTGGATATCATTTAGTAACTTATTCGCTAAATTTGGACACTAAAATGGATTTTCGCTGATTCCTGGTTCAGAGGAAATATGTGCTTGGATGATTTTTTCACGTTCCTTTGCAATTAAAAAAAAATTGCTTGATTCTCTACACAACTGCGGTATTTCGCATCTCCTTGACATAGAATCATTTAAGTCACGATCTTGTCTTATGAAATCCAGATTAATTTCATCTACGCCTTTCATTTTGAACAAATCCTCAATAATCTCTAGCTGTTGTGCACACGCAGACTTCTTACCGTTTTTCATAAGTCCACCGTACCGACTGCTGGCAAGGGTTAAAATGCTTATGATGATACAATCTGCGACGTTAAACGAGGGGCACATAGCACACAATATTGCCAGCAAAGATCTGTAAACCCTCATTGTGGTAGCCCCCAAATTTTTTAAAATCTCGTCGTAACTTTTGAGATAGGTATGAGCATCTATTCGAATGGAGCATGGTGGTTTATCTTTTGTCTCAAGGAATGAATCTGCATAAGCATTTACTGTGCGGTGCTGGCTGAAAGCACGGACGCAACCTTCTGTTATATTCTCCGATCCATCTGTGATAATTCCAGCTGGAGCACATAATCCCAGTCCCTCAATCCAATCGAGCAACCACAAATAAATTGCCAAAGGGTCCTTTGACTCAGTTATCATTTGTCCTAGCGTGACGGTCTGCAAGGGCGTCTCTGTTACAGCCAAATAGACAGTTATGGAGTCGGACAATTTGGTATCGGCCGTCACGAGTGGTTGGATAATCGAGCTTATTGAGCCAATACATAAACACAACTTGTCTCGTCCTAACGCTGTGAACATGGTCGATTGATGTTTAGCACAGTAATTTACATAAACTGGAGAGGTTCGGATTATCAAAATTTCCCCCTCCATATGCATGCTCTTCAATAAACTGAGTGCTCTCATGGGATCCTCGTCTAAATTTGTCACTTCACTCACATCATCATCAAAAGTTATTAATTCAGGCATGGCCTGTTCCTTTGTTGTTGAAAAAGCTCCTGCTTCTGACTCATTGCTTTTAGTCTCATTGCCATTATCTTCTTCTTGATTATTTGTTTCCGCTGATGTTTTAGAGGCTGGCCTTCTTCCACATAAAGGTTTTTGTCCTTCTTTTATCTCAGACTCAATCCTCATAATATCATCCTCCGCTTCTCCAGTACACTCAATTTTTGCTTCACAATGCTGACAATTTCCGACGAAATGAGCTAATGTTTTGGAATCATGAACCCAATGATGGCTGAATGAGAAATCACCGTGAAGCTTTGTATTGATGAAGAGTCTCCAATCATCTGTTTATGATGGAAAAATGGAAAATGAAACAACAATGATAATAATACTAACACTAATAATCGCTATTGAAATTTACCTTCTTTAAATTTCCATGTAGGAGCAGGAGTAGTTTGACTTTTTCGTTTTCTTTTCTTGGATTTCGAGATATGCACCGGAATTTCTTCCAGTAATCTGTGAAAGTCAATTATAGGAATGAAGAGATCATAAGAATGAGACTTATTATCAGTTTCTGACGTCACATCGAGTGTAGAATTCTGCAACAACTGATCCACATAACTCCTGTCGATATTTTCTATTCTTTTTGCCTTTTTTTTATAACCCGGCCACAAAAAACTTCGAATTTTGTCATGATCGCATGACACGTAACTATACACAGATTTTGCATTACGTTTGGCGCCTTTTAAATCCAGATAAATTTCTTCCCAAATGGGGTTAGTGGGAGCTGCAAGATGTTTGCCATTATCATCGGATAATTGTGATTTATAAGTTAATAATACATCTTGACAGAGCTGAAGAGAAATTTTGCGGCGTCGACCGACTTGAGTTCCTTCTACAATATCCATTTTTGAACTGTTTTCCAGCTTCAATCTTTTATATAACTGGCAGCATTATTACTTATAAATTCAATCTCCATCAACTTGAGTTAGTAAAAGTATAATTATGTTCAACCTCCCAACTTAATAATACATTCATCACTGACTGGAATGAAACTTGAACAAATAGTAGGTACTGCAGTAAACAACCTTCAGCACCATAAACCATAACGGTTCGCTCAGAGAATGGAATTTCCTTCGTGGCGCCATCGATCGGGAAATTTCGGAGAATTTTCAGAGTCCCCAGCTAATCAGTTGTCGTGATTTTGGATGGTATTGCCAGCTTGTCACAGTGTAGAATTATCTGAGTGTCTTCAGGAACGTTGATGTTCTCACAACAAAGTTAAAGTTGTGATTTGTGGAGATTGCTGAAGAATTGCGGCAGAGTTCTTCTAGGCCTGTTAAGAGGACGATCAGTGAGGCAGTGGAGGAGATGGAACGGTTGGAAAGGGAGATTATGGAGAATTGTGATGGGCTGCCAAAGACTATCATCAGTGAATATCGAGAAGAGCCATTGTCATTGGAGACAGAGGTCTATGGGAATGAAGTTGCTGTGGGAGTTGACGTACCCTGACAGGGATTATTTACCGAATGTGGTGAATTATTTTCTCAATATATGAAATCATTTGGCGGACAAGAAAAAGATTCCGATGATGGTGACCGTCTTGAGACAATTGGAGAGAAAGTAAATTTTGTATGACAAATGTAAGTGAGGGATTACCTGGAAAAAATATCAAGATACATTTTTTCTGCGAAATTTTATGGAGACCAAAAAAGGCCTTTTGATATTTTTCAATAAATTGAATAGTTTATGAGATATTTCAGAAATAATGTGCAACATTGTGAAATGGTGCAATACATTATGTAGAAGTTATTGAGAGACTTTTTTGCGAATATCTTTGAAATCATCAAGTTTATCAAATTTTGTCTAGAGATATTTTCTTTTAAACCTCCTCCTTTGCGAGAGAATCACATGATACACCCTGTAATGTTTCTCAATCCCATCAATTCATTTAAGTAATTAATTCTTCTCATTTTAGATTTAAATCAGAAGTCTGAAGTGTTCAGAAAACTCTGTCTCAGGCATCCTCAGAGAACCTCTAATTGAAATACAACCACACTGGAACGGGAACAGATACGAGAGCCCTACGTGGGCTTTTACACCTGGCCAAAATACCTGTAGGCACTATACTCTTGGCGACTGTCTCTGAGTTCCATCCACCCTCTAAACCCCTCCGAACAATTAGTTCAAACAGTTTTCATAGTGTTGCAGCATATTGACAATCTCATAAAATTCAACAGCTTGAAAGAAGGAAAAGGAAAGGACAAATTCAGTGAATTCAGAGTCTTATTGTATAAAGGCCTCTTCATGAAATATGGAGTATAACAACTCCTAGACCTGTCCCTCCGTCACCTAGAGACCCTAGTTACCCAGGAGTAAGAAAGGTGTGATAAGACTCCCAGCATTGGGATTACCCATCAATCACCTCAATTGCTCTCAATAATCAGAATGGCCTTGAAGACAATTAGCACAGAAACTGCGAGACACTAGGGTAATAATTAATCTCATTTTTTGCTTTGGACTAACTGTGAGTTGAAGAGACCGATCAAGCACCACTGGCTGCTAGAGTGTCTTACGAAGAAGCCAGCGTTGGCTAATGCCACTATGTCTTTTGTAGATTGTCAAAGATTATTTATTATCAACTCAGCCCTCATCAATCAAGTCTGGGCTGTTTTTGAGTTGTGTGTGAGGCTGTTGAACAAAATCCAAAAACGATTGCTCACCGATTCGATTTAGAAAGTCAGGGGCAGTCTAGACAGTCTTCTGACCTTGATTTTTTGCTAACTATAAGAGGAGAAAATCAGTGGCTGAAATACTGAGATCTAGGGCTCGAGATCTCATCGATTGAGTTATTCCATAGCTTGTGACTATCTGAGGTTGATTCAAATGATCTTGAGGAGACAAATCTACTAAAGACTGTCCGTAATAGTATATTATGCAACACGTGCGTAATATATTTTTTTACTCGTGGGAGGTTTGTAAAACTCGCCTTCGGCTCGTGTTACAAACCTCCCACGAGTCGAAAAATATATTACGCACGCGTTTCATACAAAATTTTATGTCATTGCGCCCGGAATCCGCGATTTAACCGAGCGAAGCGAGGTTAGAATCGCGTGATTACGGGCACCGATGGCATAAAGTCTATTATTACTCATGCTGTTACTTCTGATCGAGGAACTCTTCCTGATTTCATGTAATTATCGACTGTCTTGTATTAAGTGGAAATTTATTGCAGGTGTGATGAACTGAAGAAGAGTGCCGTTGGGTGTCGTTGGATCTTCGGGAAGAGCTCGTGATCTGCTTAAAAAAAGGCATTTTGCCATTTTTTGATAAACCTAGTAGTTTTAAAGATGTTTCATATTTTTTTTATTATTTCATATTAATGTGTATAAAATTTTTGGACTCATCTACTTGTTCAAAATGTACTGGTTTATTAGTTTCGAAGTATCATTGCACCTAGTATGTAGGAGACCTTTTGTGTAGAGAATTTTTTGCACTAAAATACCGTTCCTTTGAAATTTTTTCATAAAAAAGCTTTGGGAGAATGTATAATAATTACTAATGAATCATTTTTCTTTATGGTTCAAGGTGAGTTTGAATTGAAGTCAAGATCGCGATAAAGAAGCCTGATAACTTAATATTGAGACAAGGTCGTGTTCTTAAATATGTGCCTTCAATTTTTGCATATTTCAATCTTTATCTCAATAACAGTCCATTGCGGCGAGTTCAATTTACACGGCAGTATCACTCATCGGTAATTATTACGATCGTTGGATTTAATCAGTTATTTGTCTCATGGTTCAGACGGAAATAAGTAAGATATGAGGTGATTGAAAAAAAATCAACTACAATGGATGCTCAATCATTCATAAAAGAGTAATTAAGGACTACTAGTAGTATATATTGAATTTGTTAGTTGAAATTGTGTGATTTGCCTTGATTAATTGTTTCTGTAGGAAGAAATTATCTCGCTAATGAGTGAGTTTAGATGTAAATATCAAGAAACTTGAAAAAAATTTTTTTGTTAAAAAATGTCGTTATTGATGCAAAAGGTCCTGTCTCATTTTCCTGTAAACCCACTCATTAAAGAGATAATTATAAAGTTCATAAAGCAATCATAATAAGTGGACTAATCTGATTCTGTGGATTAATTATGGAATGATCTGGTTAATGAGTAGATATAGGATAAAATGTCAATTTTTTGCTGATCATGAAAATGTTTGTCTAAGCAAACTTCTCCAAACTTGTTCCTTCTCGAATTATTTGCAACATTATTTGTTTTATCAATTAAATGGAAAATTATGAATTGAATGATTAGATTGGACTTTCTATCTGCAATGTACAATTATAAAATTATTTCGTTTGCTAATGAGTTGGAAAGAAATAATCAAAAAATAATTGAGGGGAGTAGTTAATCTGTTGGTAACAAGAAAAGCCACATGAACATTTTTGCATTGAAAATCATAGTTTTTTGTCAATATTGATGAGCACATGAATCTCGAGGTATGTATAGGGCCAACTAAGTAAACAATATCCATGATCAGGCCTGTGTATTCTGTTTTTAAGTCAGATAAGTTGGTCAGTGGTCAACAAATTATACAACAAACGTATAATTCAATATTAATTACAAATAACAACATACTAGAATGATATTGTCTGAAGGCTGGCATGATTGAGAATGACCAGTGTAAAATTTCAATTAGCTGAGGGAAACACAATCATCATAAAAGCACATTACCAACAAAACTCATCATTTATTTGAATGTTTCCAATGTATATTTGAGAGAAAACCAATCTCCTTTTGGTGTACAATGTGAAAATCACATAATTGTAATGTGTTGATTAATTAGCGTACAATAACATATGTGGAAACACTTTTGTTTTTTCTTTAGACGTAAATATTCTCTTGACGTCGTGAGATATCCAAGAAGAATTTCGTAGAGAATGTGCTTTATAATTTCCAAGAACATTCTCACTTGCATTCGTGAATAATCCCTTGAAGATGAAAACAATCAGATGATGAGTCCGACTCTATTCGCATCTTCTTAGGTATTTTATTTAGAGCAATTCTGACTTCTGGGCCAGTTATCTCCTCTGAATTGACCTCAATGAACAGACAATCTCGAGGCTTAGCAGAACTAGACACAATCAAAGCTGTACAGTCCGCAGATGTGCAGTGATTCATGGTGTTATCATACTCATTTGATCTGACTACAATTTCATCATTGTCAGCCTCCAATAGAACTCCCAGGGAAATTTGATGGAAAGGTAACTGATTTCTGGTTGTCTCACAACCGCGCGCACAGTGTGCCAGCAATCGAGAAAAATGATTGTGACACTTTCGAGTTAATAAATTAATTTCACTCGAAAGAATTAATGACTAAACTTTTATTTTTATTTTTATTTTTATTTTTTTTCTGACAGTTGTCACGGGTGTTTGAACAAAGAATGAAAATGCACTAATGGTTTGATTTCACCTTTCATTTAATCACTAGTTTGAATTTTTCACATTTGCACTGTTATTATGGGTTTATAAAGAGAACTAGGTTTTTCTAATGGGACCAACTCTGATCATCGAAGCTAATCTCAAAAAATCGAGGCTTGTGAGCAGATTGCTGACCGGTTGCAAAGGATCAAGCTGGAAAACGCGGAACGAGGGAAATTTTGGTAGAAACCCTTTTTTTTTGATAGGGAACGATTTATCTTGATTTATAGAAGTGCCTGAAGGAATTTGGAAAATGAATTTTACCCTGTTTATGACATAATTGGTGGGACTCGTCCCGAGATGATGTTAAAGGTTTTGAGTGTTCAGCAGATGTTTTTCTTGGGGAATTCCCTCGAGGTGGTGATTTAGAAATAATGTTTCAACAAACAATTTCCCATATTTTTCGCGAAGTTGACATCAATAAATATAATTATTTTGTTGTGGTAATATTATTAATGAACGATTGGTATGCAACACACAGATAGCCGTTCTTTCGCAATTTAAGACATTGTGCAGCAAATTTTTCGCCATAAATTCAATCGTGCATTCACAATCTATAACGACAGTATTCAAGTTTTCCTTTAAAACGTGACCTGTTCTTCGATTATGAAAGATTTCCCCCAGAATTGCGTAGCGTTTTGCATAAGTGGCTGCGTTGACAGTAGTTTTCCTGTTGTATTTGTCATAGATCAAATTCAAAAAGCTGTTGGAACTCTGATACGCCATCACAATGCTGTTACGAAAATTCTCATTATCTGTTGTTACTGTTAAAATTAATTGGAAGAAAGAATCGAAGGATGATGTATGCTGCAAATCCAGCAATTCGTCATTTCTCTTAGAGGGTTTCAGTGCAGTGTCATGAGAAGGTTTTAGAACAGGAATTTTTCTCAGGGAAGGTTTAACATTGAAAGTACCACTCGGATAAGTGTCCCGAAGCCAATGGCCTTTATGCTGAGGCTTTGCATCACGCGATGAATTGTCTTCATTATTCAATTTGGCTTTTTTTGGTAGTCTGAGACACTTCAAACACTTCTGTCCTATTGCATCCATTTGTGACTCGCATAGCCAAAAAATTACAGAAAAATCATTACTTATAGTTAAGACACTAATTAATATAATGTGATATGAATTTGAGTAGATATCTCTAAAACTCACTGAACACGTTCCTCCAGTTTTAGGTATTGGTGAGCTAGTGAAGATGGGAGAAGAATGAGAGTCTTGACCGTGGTCATTGGTAACTGACTCACTTGTGCCTTCCTCTGATGCTCGCGGTACATTCAGTGGCATTGCTGTTTTTTTTTTGTTTTTGCATTTCTTTCTCAAGTTTAGCATCAAAAAGTTTCAGAACCGCCTCCAAATATTCATTATGAAGGCCTACAAAAACATCGGGGGGAAGAGGAAGGCGATAACTTTGCAGCAATAAAAATTTCACCAATGTGAATGTTGCCTCCACTCCAGCACTGGAAGCGGGACATCTCCCATAGCCAAAAGAAGGTTGAAATGCACAGGTCCAGAGTGGCAGCCATGGAATATCTTCCGTCAGTAGACGATCAGCTAATTTATCTAAAAAATAAATGTTCACTGCGGTTCCTCTGGCAATTTCGATGTCTTTCATTGCTGACGACTCTATTTCTTTTCCCCAACGATACCACAAGCTGTCATCAGAATTATCAGTGACGAGTGGATCTGGGGAGTCATGTGATGTCACTGCTTTGATGTTGTCCAAATCTTCTTCATCAATTTGTAACTCTTCATAAATGTTTGTCGTTAATAACTTGTCCATGTAGCTCATTTGAGTATCACAAGCAGAAGGCTTTCCATCATCTGTTAGACCTGACGTTTCGCTTCGGGTAATAGTGATCAGAGCGCGGAAAACTGATTCAGCGTCTTTCTTGCTGCGGCAAAGGATTAATTTCCCAATGACCGCTTTATAAAACCTGGCGACGTTTTTATTTTCCCTAGCAAGAAATCTCGCCCACTTAGCCAAAAAATGAGCAACATCAGTACGGATGTAGCATGGTGAAAGTGAATCTCCCTTCAGAAATGAATCTGAATATTCATTAATAGTAGAGTGACTAGTAAAAGCTCGAACACCCGATGCTATGAGAGTCCTGGCACCGTCAGTTATCATTTCTGTAGGGATGGGTAATGATGAGCGCTCGAAGAAGTCTGACATCAACGATAAAATAGCCAGAGTGCTGTGTCGTGCACTAATCATTTGAGCTATTGGGACGATCCCAATAGGTGTAGATAATACAGCTTGATACAAATGGATAGGCCCCGACCTAAATCCATCTGGATATACAACTGGACGAATTATTTTGCCTGTACCATCTATAAGTAAACATAAGTTGAATATTTTTACTGCTTTCATAACCACCTCTTTCTGTATGTCAATGGAGTACCAAGTACAGAATGGATAATGTTGAATCATGGAAATATCACCATGTATCCTTAAAGCTTTCAATTTTTCTAAAGCTTTCACAGGATCACGATCCAGTCGTTTAGCGGCAGCGGCTTGACACTTCAAGTTTTTCAAAACTGTTAAATCGGGCAGAAATGATGGTTCTGGATCCCCCTTTCTCATTAGCGCATTGACCAATTCCAAATGAACTACATAAGCAAAAGACTTCTCGAGACGCTGAGCAATCTTTTCCCTAATTGCCCCGCGGAGGGGGCGCTTCTTACACTCCTTGTTTGGGTCACCTTTACTGGCTGTACATCGTATTGTCACCACATCTTTGACGGTGGAAATTTCGCATTGAAAGTTTGAACCGCAAGAACATGTCCCTACGATGTGTCCCGATTGTCCATCTATAGTAAGATAACTGCTTTGGAACATATAACCGCAAGTAGTGGCTGTGTGCTCCCAAATTTGTTTGCAGATGAATTCTTGCCAGAGATCTGTCCAATAATAGAAAGAGAATAAAATATAAATTGGAAGAATTGCTCAAATAATGATAGTCACCCGGTCGGTACAGCATTACGTTTATCAGGGTATGAGAACAATTATAGAATCGACAATTTCGACATTTCACTTTTAGTAACAGTGAATACTCAAATTTTTATTATTGTTAATTTAACGACAATTACTTATTATTAGCTACAGTCACGCTGTTGACTCTCTATCTGTTGTTTTACACCAAATCAAAATGAAAATTCATAATTTTTCAGAACTGTAACTAGAAATCATTTATAAGTTGTCAGCTTTTTTTTACAGTCATGGCAACAAATATCTGAATTGAATCATTCCTCAAAAGCAGAATAATCATGAATTTTTCATTTATTAATTAAATTACGTGTGAAATGATTGATATCCAAGCCTTTGTCAATTCAAACCAAGCACAATCAATTTGTCGATCGTTTATCAGAAGAAAAATAATAGCTTGAAACTCATGAAATATTTTCAAAAAACTAAAAAAACAAAACAACGTATTTACAAATTCTTTTACCAAGCGGGTGAACTTCAGATAGCGTCACGACAATAATGACATAATACTTTTACCTTTCTTCAATATTTTCTTCGAGGCACGTGTTTCCACAAGTTCCGTAAACTGCTCCAATGTGATGCGAATAGGGAACGAGAATGCTAGAGGAGTAGATGAGGTTCCTCTGACTGTGAAAGTAGAATCTGGATCCTGAGTATCTTTTAGCTCTTCTGGTTCTTCATAATAGGCATCGTCAATGGCCTTATCCTTATAATAGTCTGGACACATTAATTGCCTTATTTTATCTTGATTACAAGTAACGTATGTGTACAAGGACGCTGGATTTTTAATGTAAATGATTTGCTTGGCAACTTGTCTCCAAACAAGATTTGTTTTGACGGCAATTTTTTTATTTTCAAGGAAAATCTCTTCTTTAAAAGCCGAAATACCCTTCAGGACTGCATCCTTGTCGATTATACGTGGTCGCCCTCGTTTTCGATCGATAAACCGATACTTTTTTCGTTCTTCTGCAGTTCGCTCCTTCATTTTTCTCGCAGAGAACAGTCCGCAAACGCAACCCTTTACCCTCAAATTTCACACACTCACTGCAAATAATCGAAGTTATCTGTCAATAATTGTTCAATGCACTTGAGGTGAAGATGACGAGCAGATTTATGAAAAACAAACGTGTAAGGTAGGGAAAAAAGTTATGCAAATAATGGTCGTTTTCTGAATAGGATTAGGCAATACCCAGCAACACGAAGGTTAGAAAACTAGAGAGTTGGCAAGTGACAACTGCGGTAGACGTTGCTGACAACATCGCAGTGATTACATATTTCGCCGGTGAGATGGCGGCGCGAGGAAAAGTCTCCCTTGAAAACCTAGAAGAATGGCGGGTAAACCGATTTACGTGACTAGATGTGACTCGGCCTATCTCTGATAGAAGATACCAAACCATGATTTTTTATTAAAAAAAAAAATCGCAGTTGTTGGCTAATATTGATCAGTATATAAATGGACAGTCATTTATAAGTTCAAGTCAATAGAGATAATTTAGGCGCTGTGTCTAGTATGTGGGCTTAAGTCATGTGACTCCTTCTGTCAACACCATGATTTTTTATTTAAAAAGTACTTTTCTTGGCTAATATTGATGAGCACATAAATCTCTGATCATTTATAAGTCCAAGTCAATAGACATAAGTCATGCGCTGTGTCTAGTCTGTGGGCCTAAGTCATGTGACTCGTTCTGTCTTTGATAAAAAATACAACACCATGATTTTTTATTTAAAAATTATTATTATT
>NW_011888085.1:8624-10922 GCF_000806365.1 Fopius arisanus | reverse complement strand
GCACATAAATCTCTAGCCAATTATAAGTCCAAGTCAATAGACATAAGTCCTGCGCTGTGTCTAGTCTGTGGGCCTAAGTAATGTGACTCGGTCTGCCTTTGATAAAAAATCCAGCACAACTATTTTTGCCATAAAAATCATTTTTGTTGGCTAATATTGATGGGCACGTAAATCTCGAGGCATTTATGAATCCGAGTCAGTACACATAGGCGATGAACAACATTTATTCATAATAAATAATTCAACACGTTGCTATTGGCAATCAAAATCATTTGTGCAAACGAATATTGATGAGCACATCAATATTCTTTTTATTTGACCAATCGACTTCCAAATTATATTAGCAATTCCCCATTTTCTCTCACTACCAGAGTTCCAGCAAAATACTCAATTATAGTTTTAATTTAGCATGAATTTTCTGCCAAAATCCTAAACGCAATTGCACTTGTCTCATTAACTCGCCGCGAAAAAAAATAATTTATCTACCAAGACGTGAAATAGTTTGTTGATTAGCCCACACCCGTAAGCATAATCCCATCGGAATGCGGCCTCGAAGATTATCGATCGGCGATGACCCGAGGAATAACCGAAATATTATTTTCGCCCGGGAAATCGATAACTTCCCGGAATCGGGCCCTCGACGCGTGAGTGCGAGCGAGAGAAAGAGAGCGAGAGAGACGCACGATGCCTCGCTGCTCGGTTAGCAGCGAGGAGAAACCCCCAAAATAAATCTAACTTCCCTTAAAATCCCATAACTCGGAATCCGCTCGGCAGATTCCGGAAAACCCTGAACCATCTGGTGCGGGACATTATTCCCCACAACCCCACAAAAATTTTGGCGTAAGGGTGCATAATTAGCCCTGTTAAAGCCATTGATAACCGCGAGGAAATTTAATACGCTATTCCCCACCTGTTGCACGTTGCCGCTCGATGACGGCCTCGATGGCACCACGAGGGAGAACCGCTGGCCTTGTTCGTTGGCCGTGGACAGTTTCACCCAAACTTCACTTAAAATTACCCCCAAAACCCCATAAATCACACCAATGGCCTCCCAACCGCACTGGGGGATAATACAGACCGAAATTATTCGGAAAATCCATCCTCAGACCTCTCCAAAACCACCCAAAATTTGGGGGACACAACCGACGCCATTTCCATGGCGCGGAAAAATCTCTGACCACCAATAACTCATTGGGGAGCCGCCAAAAAGGGCAAAATATTTAACTGTAACTGTGAAAACTCACGGTCGTTTTCCTTGCTGCCTTTCGCTTCCTCTTCAGGACCATCCTGGCTGCAGCTAATTGTCCTGGTATCCTGGGTGATGCTGGGTGACGAGTGAGACTCGTCAAGTCTCACTACTCAGTCCTGTTCACTCACGTGTGTATGTTACCGCGGTTAATGCGTAACTGTTTTTCGGAGGTCAGTGTCGCGTTGCGCTGACCCCCTAATCACGCCTACCAATCGATCGGGTGTCGATTGGTGGATCCCTCTATCTTATTCTGGGTCAAGCCCTTCGCGGGAGAATTAATTCAAATTTGAATTAATTCCCCATCCCTAAAATTAACCTACCCCCTTTCCTTTCCTCAGGACCGGTTCTCCTGGGTTCCCGGGATTAAAAGACCCTTATTCCTATTTCTTAAACCTAATTTTATTTTCCTAACACTTAATTAAATTGGCAATCCGCCGGGATAACGACTGATTTATCCCGAGCGGCCTTCCACCCGTATTCAGTCTTGGCAATTCGTAGGGGTAGTGACTGAATCTACCCCGTACGACCTTCCACCCGTAGTAAGTCTTTGGCAATCCGACGGGGTTGTTAATATTTTTACCCCGTACGGCCTTCCACCCATACCAATTAATCCCCAGAACCCTTTTTCCTAGAGCGCCGGCTTTTTAGCCGGACCTACCCGACCCGGAGGGCTTACCCTCTCATCCTCTAAAAATCCCTCTCACCCTTAGCCTGCTCTAAACCACCCCGAAAGGGGGGAATCCTAATTTTCCTAAACTTAACCCATGTCCTACTGGTCTCACTCTCTCTCATTTCTCCCTTTTATTGGGGTTCCTAACGGGCACCCCCGGTGCTCGTTACATATAATTCAAATTGATGGAAAATCAAAATTCCCGCTCGATCGCACGGTGGCCCTCTGCCGGTGTCGGTCGAACAAAAGCTCAAGCAGAGAGAGATATCGGATTAGAGCAGGTAGTTTTGTTAAGTGGATGAGGCCCCTCTCCCAGCTCTGACTAACGAAGCTCGGGAGCCGCGTGAGCCTAATGAGCCCAGGTTGCCGGGCCCTGGTA
>NW_011888085.1:5189-6439 GCF_000806365.1 Fopius arisanus | reverse complement strand
AACTTACCAGGAAAGCCTGGTGCCTGGATCCTCCCACTGGAACCAGAGGTTGGCAGCTCTCAGCCTTGCCCTCTCCCGCCTTACGGCAACCATCTGAAAAGAACAGAAAAAGTTAATACAGAAAAACACGACAAACAACAACGACTACAAAAAAACACGAAAAAAAAACACCGAAAAAAACGCCTACAAAAAAATATCACTAAAAAAAACGTGGAAAAAAAGCACCGAAAAACGACTACAAAAAACACGAAAAAAAACAGCGAAAAAAAACAACTACAAAAAAAAACACGACAACAAAATACGCAATATAAAAAAAAATCACTAAAAAAAAAAACACGACAACAAAAAAAAAACGCATTATAAAAAAAACAAAACAACGAAAAAAAAAGCACCGAAAAAAACAGCGAAAAAAAACACGAAAAAAAAGCACCGAAAAAAACGACTACAAAAAAAACCACGACAACAAAAAACAAAATCACTAAAAAAACGTGGAAAAAAAGCACCGAAAAACGACTACAAAAAACACGAAAAAAAAAACACCGAAAAAAACGACTACAAAAAAACACGACAACAAAAAAAAACGCAATATAAAAAAACAAAACAACGAAAAAAAACAGCGAAAAAAAAACCACTTTCGAAAAAAATCCGCGTAAAAAAAAACAGCGAAAAAAACGACTACAAAAAAAAAACACGACAACAAAAAACGCAATATAAAAAAAAATCACTAAAAAAAAACACGACAACAAAAAAAACGCATTATAAAAAAAACAAAACAACGAAAAAAAAAGCACCGACAAAAACAGCGAAAAAAAAAACACTTTCGAAAAAAACCGCGGAAAAAACACGAGAAAAAAACGCACTATAAAAAAACAAAAAAAAATCACTTAAAAAAAAAACGGCGAAAAAAAAACACAAAAAACCACGAGAAAAAAACGCACTATAAAAACACCAAAAAAATCACTTTCAAAAAAAAATAACACCGAAAAAAAAACCACGAGAAAAACCACTTACCAACGAAACGACGATGATGCACGACTCCATTTTAAAACTTTTTTTTTTTTTTTTTTGAAAACACTCAAAACACTTAGGCACTGAGGAAAATTTGGTAGTGACTGTGGGGAAATTTTCGCAGCTTATATACTCACCAGCTTTCCCCACTCGTCCACACCTAGATAGCAAAAAGGAAAAGGATGCTCAGGAAGAAAAACAGGTGATTGACAAGGAAAGGGGAAATTTCCCTTCTAGATAGT
>NW_011888085.1:0-1822 GCF_000806365.1 Fopius arisanus | reverse complement strand
CACGCTTAGACCGGAAGTCTATTGACCAAAATTACGCAACATTTAAGGAAATTATAACAAAGGCGCGCGCCTCCGCAATTTAAAGTTAAATTCCTTTGTCAAGGCACAAAGGGGGTGAACGTGTCCAGACGCACATCCACACAATACCCCCTGGGGGGCACACCTGCACCTGCATGTCCATTTCCTGGAAAAAAGGGGGGAGGGGGCGTGGGAAATTCCCCAATACTGGCCACTTACTACTAACAGGTGTTGCGGACACCGCTGTTTACTACGGTAAAAATCTCTATGTAATAAATATAAAAACCTGGTACAACACTACGTTATAAATAATACAAAGGGACTTGGAAAAACCCTGCACAATGGTGAGGAGTGTTGGAAAACCCAGTCAAAACATCGATTATGTGAGGTTAACGCGATGAAAAGGGACCCCTGGGGGGGGGGGGGCACTCAAGCAGTCATCATCATGCAGGCCTCCGAAGGGTCAAGAAATGACCATCAAAAGGACAACACCTGGAAATCACAAAACATCTAGAGGAGGCCATACAAATTGCTCGAAGGCATCACTAAAGAGATCCTTTTACTTCTTTTCTTCTCTCAATTGAACATGGGGGCACCAATATAAACAACCCTCCAATGGTGAACACAGATGAGAATAGACTCAAAGAAATAAGATGTCGACAATTCAGAAATGCCTCAACCATGGGTTTGTCGATGTCGACAAAAAAAAACAGACCAATAAGGGGGGTACATCTGGCAAGAGTATCTCCCCCCATTGGTTACAGGGGGTTGGCTTGAACCGGGATGTCATCGACAACCCATGCCCAATGAAAGTTATGAGATGACTTCCAGGAATTGGCACGATTCACCAGATGATTTTTAGTTGTCCAAACAAGGGGACACCTCCATCCTCAAAGGATCTACTCCGCTTGACACGCCAGTTTTCTAATGAACAATAGTTATCCATCGTCAAAGAAGCCGTCTAGTTTATGGGCCGTGAGTGTCAGAAAAATACATAAACATGCCAGTTTTGACATTAGAAGAACATTAATTAGAGAGAGTCCAACGATCGATCGTCCCGTCTTTCTCTCAAAACCCTCTCCCACACCTGGGGAAACAGGGGGTGATACTAGAGAGAGGGTACATCGTCCGGAAACATCCCTTTTGAATACATTGTCAAACATATGAAGATACCTGGCCCCATATCTCAAAAAACGTCGAGTGACTAAGAATGAAAAAAGCAACGGACGTAGGGGAATCACGCTCGAACAGTATATAGGGGGCGGTTTTTTGCCAGATCAAGGCGGTCTAAATTAAATCTTCGACTCCTAATCATCTTCAAGTGGTATCCTGCTCTTCAACCAGTCCACTCTTCAAGATCAGTCTTCAAGGGCGAAACTCTGCAGGACCACCCTCTGACGTCACCACTGGGGCACAGTTCAAGCATTTAACTTGTGACGAAATTCCAGGCGAATCCGTCACCTGTACTCCCGTAGGGTAACTACCTAGGTTAAGGGCGAGAGAGAGTCGGAAATATTCAATAAAAATTACCTGCTACCTTGGTTAGATCCGCATCTAAAAGTTACCTGCTACCTTAGTTAAACTCGCGAAAAGCTACCTGTTACCTAAGTATAATCCGGGGAAAAGCTACCTGAATAATCCCCGAGTAATTAGCTACCTGCTACCTAATCTCCCCGCGGAGACAGCTACCTGATACCTTCTCGGATTTCCCTTAGGCTCGCGACACTAAAATAATCATTAAGGTAACAAGTAGAGACAGCAGTTAAATCCCTACGGTTTAGGTCAATCCTTATAAAAATACGGT
>NW_011888084.1:25551-41406 GCF_000806365.1 Fopius arisanus | reverse complement strand
AGGGGTCGCAGTTTCCACCCAAACCGCTATGCCTTTGGCCCCTCATCGGAGGAAAGTCTTACCTGCCATCGATCCGAGAGCTCTTCGGCTCCGCTAGATGGCTATTCCGCCTCCACTGTCCATACAACAGGGTTCTTTTCTGTTACCAGGGGGATTTCAACCCGTAACGAGAAAAATCTCGTTACAAGCTAAATCATCTACACCGTAACATCGATATTTTTCGGTAAATTGATCTTCGCCTGAATCCGCTATATTTTTTTATTTAAGAATTTTTTCTTTTTGTCACACTTAAAAATCATCAAGAGCTTCCGCGGCTCCAAACGCTATTTTGGAAACAATTTTAAAATGGGATTTCTCTTTTGTTTCCAAATCCGAAACGCGGATTTGTGGAAATTTCGTCGGTTTTAAAATTGTAAAACCGGTCGTGTGTGTGTTTTATCCAGTGAGGACGAAAAACATTGAAGCCCACTGTATTTTTACAACAAATTCCGAAGCCCAGAGGAGGCAAAAGAGCACCTCTGGATAAATAAAAGTTTGTAACAACACGAGAAACAATTGTAAGTCACTTAGAATATTATTTTAAACTTAATTTTCACCTTTATAATTTTTAATTATATAGAATCATAATGACTGATCGAAAATTGTCATGAATCGCGCTTTGAAACAAGAATAATAAATTCAATTATTGTAGAAACTCAATGTAAATAAACAACCTGAATAGATATTTCAAAGTCTGGTTTTTCGGAATTCAAACGATCCTTCTTTCTCAGCAACTTTAATTAATCATTTCAGGACGGAAAAGAATATAGTGACTATTCAAATCTACAAGGAAAATTTCGACAAACTATTCGGGAACGAGTCCATCAGCAACACTCCGACTCAAATTATTTTAATTAACCCTAATTCGGAGGCACTTTTATTTTTAAACAATAAATAACGTGGTTTCCCGACCACTAGTCCCGGACCTAACACCTTAAATAATAAGAATAAATTCTCAGTGCTTCACAAATATCGCTAAATTCATTCCTGCAGTGATGGCTACCCTGGGAGATATAATTCTTTCACATCATTAATAGTTAACGAATTTTTGTTGATCACCATTCAGCCACGTGTCTGAACAGAGATTATAGGGGAGATTGCTAGGGCTTATCGAACGACTTCAACAAGAGTTTTCCTGCTGCGGCTACGGAAATACGCTCAAAAAGCCCTTACCCATGAGTAAAACAGGTCGCGAGCCCGAGCGTGTCGATAATTCGAGGGAATCATGACCAACGAAGGCATTCGATATAAAGCAGAATGGGAGTATGGTAGAGAAGTAACGGACGGACGGAATGAATAATGAGTTCACTTTCACAAATTCGAAAAACTGTTCAACAAATTGGGGGAAAAATATATCGCGAATGTATACTCAAACGATTGGGAATCAGCTGAAACCTTGAGATTTACTGGTCCCTCGGAACCTTTTTTTTCACCGGTTCCATTTTCATTGACATATTCGACAATTATTAAATAAATGGGAGGAAAAATGTCTTGCAAATGTATACTCAATCGATTGGGAATTAGCTGAAACGTCGAGTTTTTGTCAACAAATTTTCATTTTTGTTAACAAATAGGAATGCTGTTCAAGAAAATGACTGGTTCACGATGATGATTTTTATTTTGTAATCATATGTTTACATAACGGTTTATATAGTCTGTAACGTGGCCAATTTTCCTCACTTGAAAACTGGACGTTATCCGCCCTTCTTCCCCCGATCTTATTAAAACTTATGGGCGCCAGTTGATCTTTAAATAATCGGGACCAACAAACCGGAATAAAACCAAAGCGGAACCAAATTCCTCAGAACCAAAACCTAAAACGTAATTTAAAACCAAAGCGATCGGAGGAAAGGTGGTGAATTCCCGCGCTGCTGAGGGGTGAGGTTGTGGAGAGAGGAGTGAGTCGGGATGGAAACGAGGTTGGGGCACCGGACCTTAAATTAGAACGAAAGAAGGGAAAACGAAACTCGAGCCATTAAACAGAATTTATACATTTATTTCTAAAGAATTTAGGCATACAAAAGAAAAACAGAAATAAAAGGCAAACTAGAAGCGAAGGCGAGAAATACAGAAAAGAAGGAGGGGGTAGAGAAAGAGGAGAAGGTATCCTCGGCGAATCCGCAGGGTCGACATAAACCTTAGCAATAATAACGAGAAATTAATTTAACGCCAACAACACTTCGCGGCCTGAGAGGCAGAAAATTATATTATCTATAACACACAGAAATCGCAAGGGTCTCGAGAGTAGGGGCGTATGGTACGCAGAGGCGCGAGAGAGGCACATAATATCTGCATTACTTATGCAAAATTTTTAATCCCAAAAGAAGGAAATCCATAACCCCAAATCCGGAATCGCGAGCTAAAATTCCCTCCCAAAAGGAGAACACGAGGACAGCCGATATCGAAGGCTGTTCAGGGCAGCGGGCCCTGTCGGGAAGCGTAACGGCCCTGGGCAACAGAAGCCGAGCATAACACTCGGAACGCACGTGGAGACGCCAAAACACTGGCGATGAGCCTCGGCGGCACGGCGCATAGTAGAATTCCGCTGGGGCAAAATCCCCCAGACACACGAAAAAAAGGAAATTATTTCATGAAATTTTAAGGGAAGGGGAGATGCATTTTTAGCGGTGCAACCGCATGGCCACTAGGGCAGGAAAACGGGGAAAATAAAATTACGAAAGAAAACCCGATCAAACCATTATGTTATTTATTGCCCGTCGCGTGAAAGACAAAAAAACAAGGGGCTCGGGAGATGTTCCCGGCTCGATGGCTCGATTACGACTCTCTAAAATAATTCCCCGAATTATTCTGGCGTGTTTGAAACGCCATTTCTCAATTATCGCGATGAGGAGAACCAAAAAAAAAGAAAGAGACGAAAGGAAACGTAATATTCCCCGTGGAATATTTATCGGCCAGTGGCATGGCGTTTTACGCAAAAAAAAAACCACGAAAACACACCGGGATTACTCCCACATCACTCTCCCGCTTTTCCACATTAATCTTATTCTTAAATATTCGCGAGGGGCTTGAAAGAAAACTGACGTGAGAGGTGTAACGCGATTTTCGCGTTAATAATACTGAAAAATATTTTTGGGATAAATCACGCTCTCTGCCGCATCGATTGGGTCCGCCAATTCCCTACGCGTGGTGAGTTGACGTTATAGTACTGAACCTCAGCTCCCAATGAGACTCTTCTGTTGGAACATTTGGTTCTCCACTCCAGAGAACTGTTCCACGTTAGACGGAGCGGGCATTCAAATGGCCAGGGGTCTAGATAAGGGGTTACCTGGACAGCCTGGTTGGGGACATTTGAATTCGGCGCTCCAGGAAACGTTACCGGCAGGGATATCCTCGCGGTGATGATAAGAACCACGGACGACCCCCCACGCACTCCAGCCGCGTGAGTCGGGAGTGGGGAGCAGAGCTACTAGGGAGCACTCTCCACTCCACACGGCAGAGTTGCTCCGGCACTCTCACGGGCGGCTCGGCCCCGGGCTCTGACAACCCGTAGCTCTCGATGATTAGTGTGGCTATATAGCCCGTCATATCGCTTTACCTATCGCTATCTCTCTTACAGCCATGAGGCTGAGCTAACGGAATATAATAGAAGGTATACCTATACCTAGAGCTCTCGCGATGCTAGCGCATATCGGCAGCTATCGGCGTTCTACCGCTATCTAATTACCGATCGCTCTCGCCTCTATCGACCTGACCTGCTATCGATCACCCTATACCAACCTTCCGACGCTATCGAGGAATGTCATATTTCTGGCAATCTGGGAATGTCATATTTCTGGATGAGAGACGATACGCAGCAGCTAACTGAAATGTTGGAAGCAATGGAAGTATAGAAAGGGCAGCAACGTCACAAAGACTAAATCGCAGCAGAAGTGAGAGATCAAAGACAAAGAAGTGCACTCCTCCAAATACCGAGGTTCCTGTCTGCCAACTTGAAATTCCTACTAAACACACCGGAAAAGAGCAGAGAAGGCCCATCGAGTGGCTAACTGTTGCTTGATGTTTATCCACATTATTGATCAGTGTCTTACAATACGTACTGGAGAAAGACGACGGTTTGAAGAATAATCAAGGAACAATACGGGCGATTGCACTCCCGAAAGCGTGCAAAAAAGCGAGCGCAATTGCCATGAGGTTACCACAGCATATGAATCGGATAATAAGCAGTTGCTGTTTAGGATGAGTTTGGAGTGCCCCCGTCTGATATTTAATTACTTATGAAAGAGTATGCGGAAAAATTGATAGGCGACGGTGCTGTGAGAGGAATTAAAAATACGCCTCATTTCAAAAATAGTATTTTTCACGCCTAGGACGGAAGAAGCGAATCTGAAAAATGCGGCCTATACTATACTATAACGCGCCAGAGTCAGAATCACTTTTTTCGCCGTAGCTATGATGCTATTTTATATCACGCGTTTTCATCCGAGTGAAGCGAGGTTAGAAACGCGTTTTACCGGCCGCGATGACGTAAACAAATTTACGCGATGGACAATATCAAGTCAATCGTGCCAGAGTCTTCAGAACCCTCAGACTGTCGGAAGGAGACACCCAAAATCCCGTAGAAGGAAAAAAGCCAGCAATTCAGAACCACCTACGTGAAACAGGAAACTTCATTCTCAGATGAGGAGGAGAGGAACTGAGCCTTAGTCAAAACGAGTTTTGCATTTCGAGGATAAAGTTGTAAATCCGGAGTTCTACAAGTAATGGCAATCCGAAAAAATCTTCCTCGTGATATAGGAGAGTACAGGCATCGAGAACCTTGAAGAGACAGTGAGGAAGGCCCCTGCCAAGGAAGAAATGAATACCGAAGGTATGGATGAGTCAGTGAACCATATTCACTCGGAAGACCCCCACCGGATCCTTCAGACCTCACCCTGGCCAATGTCGAAAAGATGCTCTAACGATACATCTCCAGGAGTCAAGTTGCTTCTGGGAAGATCAAGAGAGAGGTGTACTCCACAGTGGATATTGACTCATCCTACGGGACCCTGTAGGATATAAATATCGAGGACCACGAGAATTTCCCCCAGGAGGTAGTATTCAACACACAGACATCCTCGGAGGTGCTCCAGATAAAACTCCACAGGAAGCAACAGCTAACGACTGTTAATTTTGTTGATTCAGAAATGATAATTCAACCGAGAAGAAGAAGAGCCGACCACGTAAGGAGAGTGAGACCATGAAGAAGACAAAATATAGGAAGCCTAGGATGGAGCATAAACCGAGAAAGACGACGAACAATAGAACAGACATTTTTTTTAATACCCATACGCCACAAACTTCGACAAACTGTCGCTTAACTGCAGAAAAAAAGACCCATTAACGTGACAACTGAAATCCCATAAGAAAACAGCCATACTGTAATAAAAGATTGTAACGAGATTGTCTCGTTTCTAGGGAATATTACTAGAGAAAGTCACAAGTAATAAGAAGCGACATCTGACGCTGGCGTTAAGAGCCGAGCGAAAGATGAATCGGGCATCGGACGACGGCCAATCAGGCCGCTCTGAAAATTAGGGAGACCAATCATCTAGTGGGAAGAAACGTGATAGGGTGAGACCATGTTTCGGAACACTAAGATGACGCTGACGACTGCTGTTACCTATTTCGGAAATCCACCCAGCTGTGTTAGGAAATCCAGAGTCGACGTACAGGCGTATGAACTGGGTGATTGTGAAGGGCGCCGTCGATTTAGACCAGGGACCAACGGCTAGGTGGAAGAACTAGCGCTCCGGTGATCTCGTCGAGCTGATTGGTCGCTGTGGGCTAACGGATGACCCACAGACACCGAAAGGTTCAGACAAGGGGGAGAAGGTACATCTTAGAAGGGAAGTTTATATAGCGTTCCACATCTTTGTGACATCAAAGGAGTCGTTGGAGGGGATTTTTTTGGATGAGGTAGGAAGGGGAACAGGATAATTCTCCATATAATTTTTGCGAGAAAAATTACTGAAAAAATGGATAGTCCAGACCGGGACTTGAACCCGGGACCTTCCGATTATGCATCGGGTGCTCTCCCAACTGAGCTATCCGGCTCCTAGCCATTCCTTCCATTCACTTTTCTTGCCTATATGGAGCACCGCCGTCCTTCATACGGCATACATTTCGTACATCTTAGAAGGGAAGTTTATATAGCGTTCCACATCTTTGTGACGTCAAAGGAGTCGTTGGAGGGGATTTTTAATTTATAATTTTTTATTTTTTATCAAAATTACTGAAAACTCGCGGTTTCAATCACTTATGATATTCACCTCTTCGCGCCCTTCTCGGAAAAAATTCCCTCTTGGATAACCCGTTAACCGGAGACAATCGAGCAGGACTGTTATGATGGCGGTTACTAAATCGCAGAGGTTCCAAAGACGTCATGCATATTTTGTTTATTTATTATTTTTATATATATTTTTATTAATTTGGTAAAATTTTTTTTTCTTTTTCCTTCTTTTCCTTCCCTTTTTTTTTATTTGTCCGGGAGTAACACCTCTTTCCTTTTCCTGTGACGTGTTGGCCATCTCGTAGAGGCTCGGCCAACGGTCCGGAGTCGCCCGTCTGAAAAAGGTTCCAAAGCGGAAAGTCAACAACCAGAGACGAGAGAGGCGGAACTCTCTCGAAAACCGAAACGACTTAATTTTTTAAAGGGGAGGGTAAATGATTGAAAAGTTATAAAATTTTATTTTTATTTTTTTTTTTTTATTCATTGTTAGTCATGGAGGAAGTCGTACATCGGTTATTTCTTAAACTTAATTCACACACACAAAATTTTCCTTAATTCTATTTTACAAAGTATTCTTTCGTCATTAATTTTTTATAAAATTTTCCTTAGTCCTATCGTACAAAACATATTGATAATTTTTTTTTCTTTTTTTTTTCTTTTAAATTCTCTTAGCTCTAACGTACAACTGATGTTTTTTTTTTTAATTTAAAATTTTCTTAATTCTAAAACGCAAGGTATTATTTTTTTTTATATATAAATTTTTTCCTTTTTTTTTTCTTTTAGCACACGTCAAAAGTTCTTAAGATTTATTTGCAAAACGTAGAACATAACCCACACAACGCACGAAATTTGACACACACACACACAGACCAAACGAAAACCAAAACATAAAACTAAACACAAATCGAAACACAAAACTAAACGTACAAGCTAAACATAAAAACTAAACATAAAAACTAGACACAAATCAAAACACAAAACTAAACATAGAAACTAAACACAAATCGAAAGAACTAAACACAAGAGCTAGATCCTAGGTTGTCCGGCCTGGTGGGTTGATGGTGGGTTGATGTGATGATTGGTGGTGCCTCGTCGTCCAGGGTTGCCCCGCTCTAGACCTGCTCTCACCACATGGGCACCAGGTACCGCTCGTTCGGTGGGAGGTACTCGTCCAGCGGGTAGGACTCCCACATGTGCTCCGGGAAGTCCTCGGAGCTGCGGTCCCCGTCATATGGCTCGCCATGAAGCCTCCCGATCCCCCAGAAGTCGATGAAATTTTTATATTCATGGTCCTCATCCAGGACCAAGGCCATTCTATTCCTCCTGCCCAGGCGTTCTTTATGGAGGCGCTCTCCATAATTCTCCAGAATGTGCCTGGCCCATGGCTTCATGCCGCTCAGGCACAATATTTCCAGAAGTTGGTCTTCTGGGGTGACCACGCGCCGCCGCTTCGCGGGGTTCTTGGCGCGCGGTCTTCCTCGGGGGCTGCTCATGGATCTCCTGAACAGCTGGTGCAGCCGGTGTATTCCCTGCTGGTTCAGGTTCTCCTTGAGATCCTCGGCGGCGATCTGCTCCTGGCTCTGCTTACTGTATTCCATTTTTTTTTTGGCACGTTCTTTTTTTTTTCTTCTTTTTTTTTAACTTTGACTGCTCACGTTCCTTGGTTTACGGTGGTTGGTGTTAGACTGACATCCAGAGGTTTTGTACAAGGAAAAATGTCTATTTGGAGGGGAAAGGTATCCAGCGCTTCTATCTCCCCCCCCTTTTTTTTTACAGCTGCAGAGGTGGTAGAATCATCAAAAGGCAACTGTAGTTACATCCGGCTTGGCATTTGCGGGAATCGGGTGTCCAGGTGGCCTCAATTTTCTTAGGCAAAGGGGTGACGTTATTTTCCGTTGTTTTATTATTGACGAAAAATTATGGTTTAGAGAATTCGTGAATGTTTGTCATAGCTGCGCGAAATCCCGGCCTCGCGGGTTATGTAGAATAATAAACGTAGATATCGTGGGGTTTTTTTTTTTTTGTTCGGACAGCGGGGATCATCATAAAAATTTTGGGTTTGTTCATTTATTTTTCTTTTATGACGGTCAACTGGGCCTACGGTTGGTTAGTTGGTTAGTTGCTTCGGAAGGAATCCATAGGTATGGACGTAATTTTGCTCCAGGGTAGATTTCTGGAGTTGGATTTTCTGGCGATGATGGGAATGCTGGCGTGGGATTTTCCATTTTTTCCTTTGACTTCTCCGGCTCCGTTTCCTCTTCAGGTCCCTCGGATGCGCGTTCTTTGAAATGTAAAACAAAGGTCGTGACGGAATCCCAGGCAGCTCCAATGATCCATATTCCCCATCCAAATGCACGATGAAGAGCGTAGCCGTGGATGAATGTGTCAATCACGAATTTAACGATTTTTGCTATCATAAGAAAGCCCATTATTCCCGCGCTGAATGTTCCAAAGCCTGTCAACCATCCCCATAGCTTAGCGGTGGCTTTTTCTGCAATTTTTTCGATTGACGGTCCGTCAAGGAGATTCGCGAAATTATATCGCGGTAAATCCACCACTTCACCCATTGCTCCTCTGGCAAAAGCTTCAGGTATTGCTGTTGATTCCTCCGGGACCATCAGATGATCGTGTAATCGCTCCCGATCGTGCGCTGAGTAGATTCCGCTGATAGCTAATCTCGCTAGATTTTGATATTTCCAGGTAGGCCTAGCTTGTGGTTCCAATTCGCCTGGCTGGGCGGCTGGGTTTGGTTCGGGGTTCAGTCTCACCCATGTACCATCGATTTCGTACATAGGGGCAATAAATGAGTTGCAATTGATTTTCGGGCTTGTTTTTAGCAGTATGTGGGTATGCGGGGTCGCAAACATCGTTATATTGTTAACTTTTACAGGTAGATGACTGTAGCAGGTACTTTCTCTTGCTAGGGTAACCGGAACGGGGAGGCATTTGACAATGTGAATAACCCCGCCGGCCGTGGTGGCCATATATCCTGGCTCCTTCATTATTCGCATAGCAAATTCCGCGGGTTTACTATAGGCGATCAGGACTGAATTCTCGATGACTTGCCTTTCCAGTTCGCACTTTTGAGTAAGGACGTCAATGTACAGGTTCCTCTTTTGCTTTCCGAGATGTTTTTCCACGTAAATGAATCTACTGTTTACGTACGACATTAGATCCAAGTTATTTGTTGATATGGGGGTTCTGTCTGTTTCTACTTCTCCTTTCTTTATTTCTCGTATAAATAATCTCGGGTGATCCGTTCTGATCAAGGGGCGGCCGCATATCTCCTCTACTCCCTTTTTAGTGAGCCCAAAAGTTACCTCACCCTTTTCCACTGAATATACTTCCTCTACTCCTTCTATGATTGTCGTATTATCGTGAATTCGTTTGGCCGGACCTGCATATAATTCATCGTAAGTGCCGAAGCTGCACTTGCTTCTAGGTACACGACTCCAATAGGCGTTTGCTCCGTCGCTGTCTAAACTTTGGCCCTTGGACAGGAGGCAGTGGCTCCCATGTTTTAGATAAACTTTATTCTCGTCGAGATTGACGGCTGCGTAATAGACTTCTAAACGGATTTGAAATTTTCCTTGCACAATGGCTTCGTCCCAAGATCCATAATTGTCACTATACAATCCTCCTTCGCAGGATCCACTTGAATCGACCTTCCCGGCTAGCGGAGCGTTTCGCCACACTGTCTCGTCAGCTTTCAAGGCGACGAACAAGTGGTCTCCATATCGCCACTTCAGATATTCGTGCATGTTAATGCACACTTCCTGACTTATATCGATTAAGTATTCTGCTAGGCCGTTGTGAACGGCCGAAATGTGCGAGAACATTCCGCACCTGAAAACTCTTTTATCGAAATATACTCGACAGGTTTTGACGTGAACATTTTTAAACCTAGATAATTGGAGGAGCTTCACATAGGTGTCTATCACGATACGTTCCTTTGCTTCGATGTTGCATTTTTTCACGTTTAAGAGAGAAGTTGTCGTAATGTTTGCACTTTGAGTACTGCAGTCGTACGCCAGGAACTCGTAACTGCCCCCAATGATCGTACTTAAAATTAGGGCTAGTTGAATAATCATCTGAAACAAAGGGGGAGGAGGAATTCCTTTGTGACTAATCAGATTTTCTCTCCTTTTGAAATGAGTTATGTGACTGAGAATAGATACAGTGCCAGTTGTGTGGAGATTTAAGAGTGTGGAGAGAAAGCAATTGGTGTTGGTGACTGTAGAAGTACTTTTGTAACGGGGAGTGTAAATTTTTCTTCCTTTAAACCAGAGTTTCGCAGTTATAGAAATTTCTTCGTGGATTTGGTAGCTCATATACTTCCTCATAAAGTGATTCCGATATGTTGTCGCGGTCAAGGTTGTTGAGAACGCCTTCGTTGTTCTTCAACCATTTTTTAACCCTAAGAACGCGGTTGAGCGCGCAGTTGTTCTTTCCTCGTCGTTCTATTCCATGGAAAAGGCATTGGTCAGCAACGAGTGGCAGGGCGTCTGGCATGTAATCTTCTGGGTCCACTAGTTTGGGGGAAACTATCGTTTCAAAATAAGGAATATTTTCTTTGTTTTCAACGTACATTTTTGCAGCGGTGTGAGAAATATTTTGGAGTATTCTCTCTATGCTTGACAATTCTGAGTCTCCCTCGTTCCATTCGATTCCATGATTTTAACGTGAATTGGTCCTATTAGCTTTTACGATACCTCTGGACAAAAAATTAGGTGAGTGATATGGTTTGACGATCCAGTGGTCGCTGACACTTTCTTCTACTCCAACGATGGCGATTTCTTTCGGAGTTCTTTTCCGATCCTTATCGAGGCTGACTTGTATGTCAATCACGTAGTTCTGCATCCTTATGATTCTATGCGGGAATGACAGTGGACTAAATTTTTCTGTTTGTTCGCAGGGTGTTTTGTGTCTTGGGGGGGGGGGGGAGTGGGGTCATGTCAGGATATTATGCGTTATATCGAAAGTTTTTGAAATATAAAATGAAAAGTGATTAGGAGAAGAACTTGAGAGTTTCGTGGTCGCGAATTTATGAGATGAATATTTTTTTGCGTTGTTTGACTTTCTTGCGGCATATGCCACAGGTTTTCAAGCGTTTACTACATGCTTTGCAAGTCATGATGTGTCCGCAGGGGAGGTAAACAACTTGCAATGGTTCTTCCAGGCAAACTTTGCACAGGAGTTGGGTGCGATCGGGTTCCTCCTCACGCGTTTCTCTCGCTGGTAAAGGCCTCTCGGTTCTCGTTGCGACGGCAGGGCCGCTTGGCAGCGCGGTGACTCTTATCGGGGGTAACGCGACGTGTGACGATGTTGGAGCGTCGATCATTCTGGCTTGTGTGAAAATTGGTGCGCTATTCCTGGTTGGTACGTTAAAGTTCCTACATTCCAGGCTTGCTTCCGTGTTTCGATGATGATGTCCGGTGATGCAATGGTGATATTGTACGTCAAAGCTGGTCGGATAGTTGAGAGATTCCCTGTAGATAGGAACGTTCCCGCAGTGTTCGTATCGTACGAACCTACAGTCTGGTTCTAGTATCTGGTGCAATCTCCAAGGATCGTCCTCTGGGGTCCAATTCCATATAGTTAAATTGCACTCGAAGCATCGTGCAGTATCTGGTGCTTCGGCAAAAAAGCATCCAGCGGCGGCCAGTTTTATTGGAGAAACATTTTTACTCCAGATCGAGTAAGACCACTTGGTAAAGCTAAATAATCGCACATATTCCCTCTTATAATCCATCGTTCTGTCTTTCTTCCTCTCAGGGCTCTGGAAATTTCAGTTTAAACGGTTTCAAAACGGGTGCGAGTACGTTATAGGCACATGCAGATGAAGCCTGTCGAGTGAGTTTATGCAGGGAACACCTTTTCCTACTTTGGGGTAACCATTCTAATGATGGCACGGCACCTGAGATTTTACATGTTAAATTGTTGAGTAACGATTCAATGGTGTCTCTACTAGTGGCGTAGACAAGTTCTGCCTGGAACATTATTCTTTTGATTTCCTCTATTGTTTCGCCGTAAGTGAGATCGTGGTTCAAGATTTCTCGATTTTCCTTGCATTGCTGGTAAATGCGTCGGGCGGTTGCATGGGTACATTTCATGAAAATGGGGGGGCGTACAAACCAGTGATATATTTGTTTGTTCTCCGAAGAGTAAATAGCTATTTCTTTCATCGTCCTCTCTCGCAACGGGCCTGAAGAATTGGATGTTGACGACAAAGACCCGTGTTTTCATGATTTATGGGGGCGAAGTGTCATAGTAGTGGTGCTGGTAGACCGGCGTGCCTATGCAAGTATTTTTAGTGGTCTATTCCCCCTTCTCCCTTTTTTTTTACATGTATATATATGTATATATATATATATATATATATTCAAGATCAAGCCAATGTTGGTTATTATGCGAAGGGGCCTACTATGTGGGAAAGAAGGCACTCAAAGAAAAAATCAGGAAACATTTATTTCAACTGTTCTTGGGTGCGGTTTCCTTTTTGCCTTTACAGGGTGTGGGGCGTCTGATTATTCGGATGGGAATAATCGAGTGCTGATGGGTTTCTGAATTTTCGATTGAATTCAGGAAGTGGCGTCGGGGGGACTTCGTACTCGAACTCTCGTGGGGCTGCAGGGATGTTGTACCCTGCTGTACCTGCTGCGGTAGATTCTGTGGGAGAAGATGGGTGAAAGTGGAAGAATTGACTGGAGTCGGCCATTAAGGGACAAGTTTTGTTTATTATGAGGTGACGGAGAAAGGGATCCTCGCCATTCCTCCATTGGGCGAGGTGCATGCCGCAGTGATAGCATGTAACTATGTCTCCTATTGCAGAATAAAAGAAACCTCTTGCGGCCAACACCTGGGGTCCGCTGCTGAATTGGTCCACATCATATATATTTGCAGACGGGTCCTGCTATTGTCGAATATGGGGTGGCAAACACCTCCCTTCCTTTGCTTCGGCCTCAAGGGAGAAATCCATTGCATATATATTTTCCGCGACAAGCGTAAATCCATTCCAGCGGTTAGCAGCCAATGTTTCAGTTTCACCACATTGTTTCTTGTACAAGTAAATCCCGCACGACTCCGATGATAGCTGCATAGTCCGTTTTTCTTGGACGCTAGGCCGTCTAGTTGGGGCATTTCTCCTGCTAGAACATGGACTGTTCGATGGGGTTCGTTGTTAAATAGATTGACGACTTCACGAAAGTAGACATAGATCGTCTCGACGTCGCGGAGAATTTCCCAAATAAGATTCTTCAAGGGCACGTGGGTAAGTCCCTTGATTCCCCATGGTATGGCGTGCCTTGTACTAGTGAGTTGTTTGTTCACTATTCGGGTTGATTCGAGCAAACGGTCTGCGTCACAGGATGGGTCGAGTAAAGCGTGTATTTCTATGCTATCGTCTATGTAACTCCAAGAGACTTCTTTGGGTATTAGATTTCCATAGTCGTCTATGAACCCCTGAGCGTCAATGACGACACTCTTGCGAAATTTTTCCTTCATCATTTTTCCTTTAGCTGTAAGCGAAATTTCCAATTGTTCTTTTATCTAGTCGTAGTCTTTACTCCGGTTTTGTTTGATTATTTTGTGTTTCCAAAAGAGATAGAGTAGAGTTCAAAAGTGTAGGGAAATGTAGTATGTGTGAAGGTGAGAAAGTAATTTGTTTGCTCAGGCTCAGTTAAAATCCCACGTATCCTTGGGGCACAAATGCTAATTTCAGCCGATTTGAATGTACCACCTTGGTTTGATTGGCTTTAATTTGAATTTTTATATTTCCATTTGGCATAATTTGTTTGATCAAATAGGGGCCGATGTAAAAATCGTCTAACTTCCCTTTCCTATTTTCCTTTAGGAGATAAACCCAATCTCCGAACTTGAATTCTTGAACATTAAGTTTTTTGTCATAATATAATTTCGATCTTTCTTTTACTTTTATCAAGTGTTCGCGGGCTAGATATCGGAAATCTTGTAATTTCGTTACAAGACTTTCACCGTGATCGTGATAGGTTTTTAGTTTGTTATAAGAAAACGCGGAGGGCGTGCGAGCCGTTCGCCCAAATAGTAATTCAAAAGGGGTAAATCGGGTGGCTTCGTGCATACTCGTGCTATAAGAAAACATCGCGAGATTTAATAAATCGTCCCATTCGGTTTAGACTGTCGTAAAATGTCGTAAGTAATCGGCTAAAACTCGATGAGATCCTTCCAAAGCTCCGTTCGACTGTGGGTGGTAAGCTGTTGTCCGCAGTTGTTTTATTTTGAAGCACTTAGCCAACGACTTCATTAATTTGCTCATGAAATTCGCTCCTTGATCAGTTAAGATCGTGTGAGGAGTTCCAAATAAGGATATTAAGTATTTAGCTAAAGCCGTCGCTACTTCGGCAGCGGAGGCCTCTGCTACCGGGGCAGCCATGCAATATTTCGTTAAGTCGTCTTGCATGGTCAGTATGTATATATGTCCGGCCTTAGTTTTAGGCAACGGTCCCACTATATCCAATGCAACGCGATCGAAAGCGTCAATCGAAGTATCCGTAATTATCATGGGTTGCTTCGTCTTCATGCGTAATAACTTCTTCTTCTGGCAACTTGAACAAGTTCTGATGAAATCTCTGACTTCCCTCTTCATTCCATCCCATCTGTATTTTTGTTTCAAACGAGCACATTACTTAGTCACACCTTTGCGTCCGCCTATCATGGATGCGTGTGCCTCGACTATGATTTCTGGTCTATCGGCGTCTCTCGGTATTATTATAGTGTTAATAGTGATGATCAGCTGGACGTTGGTCTCCTTAAAGGCTTCGATTACTTGTTCCTTCAAGCTTTCCCATGAAGTGGTGTAGACACCATTGGGGTAGTTGGAGAAATTTAGTGTATTGTTCTGGTTTTTCAACAGCAGATTTTTCAGAGTTTCCAGGATTTCTTTCATATCCGTTACGCCATCCCAAATGGTTTTGTAATAAATAGTCCCTTTTTCACGTTGGACAAGTATTTCTCCAGACTTGAGAGGCCCATTCATCAACTCCTTCACCTTCTTGTATTTTTGTAATAATTGTGCCCCTGTATCAATGGGTTCGCCAGCGGTAGTGAAGAGGCATAAGACCGCTCCCGGTCGAAAAATTATATTATCGTTAATGGTTTTTAGTTTTTCGGGATTGGCCTGCGATGGCGTTTTAACTACTCGTCTCAAGTAGTCGTGCGGTTGATTATCCTCTGCAGGTGGTGGATCCTCCACTTGCTCTCCCTGAGATTGGGGAATTTCCTCAGGTATAGTTTCCAGGTGCTGGTCCCGTGGGACGTGTTTTCCATCTTGCGTAATCGCCTTTGCGCGTGGTCTCAACCTGCCCGACACTGGGCCCTCATGAGCAGCTGGGGCTTCGACCCTTGGAATCGATTCAATTTTATGGTTATCTTTGGCTTCCTTAGCCATCCTTCGCGTTACTAAGTGTATACTTTTCATATTTAAACTGGGAGAGGATTTCTCTGCCTCCTGCTCCATTATAGGTTTATTTTCCTCTTCGGCATCGTCGTTTTCCAACACCGGATTTCTAGAGAGTGCGTCAGCATTAACGTTTGCGCTGCCCGGCTTATAA
>NW_011888084.1:3509-24841 GCF_000806365.1 Fopius arisanus | reverse complement strand
TGGCCTTGTAGTCCGACTAACGTTTGATCCATGAGTCGTTGGAATGTTGCAGGCGCATTTTTTAAACCGAAGGGCATTCGATTGTATTCATAATGACCGTGTGGGGTAGAGAAAGCTGTCTTGGCCTTATCCGTGGCTTCCATAGGGATTCGATGAAACCCTGATGCGAGGTCGAACACGGAAAAATATCGGGCACCGCCGAGTTGATCGAGGATTTCAGTAATTTGAGGTAGTGGATATGCGTCTCCAATAGTTTTTTCGTTTGAAGCGCGAAAATCAATCACAAGTCGCCATCTGTTGTTTCCTTTGGAGTCGGGTTTCTTCGCGACTATCCATAGCGGAGAGTTATACGGTGACGTTGACGTCCCGATTATTCCGGATTTTAACATTTCATTGATTTGACGATTAATTCCCTCCTTGTGGATAGGTGGATATCTTTATTGTTTGGTATTAATGGGTAGTGGATCACTAGTTACGATTTTGTGAGTCATTGTATGGGTACACCTCAAGGGTTCCTCAGGTATGTGGGAGACACCCTGGGTTTCTTTTATTAGTGAGTGGATTTCGTCCCGTTCTTCCTCATTTAGATCCTGTAATCTAAGTAACTCCCTTAATTTCTCGAATCTCTCGGGTCCATTCCCTTTGCTCACGCAGACTATTCGGTAGGCCATGCGGTTGTGATTTATTTCTTCATACTCTTCTAGGGTAACGGGGGAAAATTTGATGAGTTTCGGTGTAGTGTCTGTGTTCGTTGCACTCAGAAAGATTTTTTCATTGTGGTTGGATACTAGTGCTTGGCCAATAAATACCTTTTTGTCAAATGTCATTCTTGGCATATAACCGACCGGAGGGGAGTTGTCCGCTACCGTTAAAAAGATCATTTTCTTGGTTCGGGGAGGAAGAATAATTATATCTTGGGTGTAAAAAGTGAGTTCTCGATCTTTTAATTCCAATTTTCGTGTGACGTAGTTAATTTTAGCGGATCGCGAGATAAGAAAAGGCGTTCCTAGGATTCCATCTTGTTGAGTTCCTAGATTGTTTCCCACTACATGAAAACAAGTATCTTCCCCGAATAATGAAATCGTTACTGTACCCAGAGTGAGCAGTCCAGATGAGGCTATTCCATTTATTTGAATAACTTTTGATGAATCTCCTTCGTCGTCAGGAATCAACGCGCCTTGTTTAATTAAATTTATTTCAGCGCCTGTGTCGGTCATTAGTGTAACTGGAGTTTGAGCGTTGGGTCGCTTCAGAATTATCGTTGGTGTACTGGAGGTATTATTTATGTTGAATACATGGCCATCCCTTCGAAAGGTTGGTTAGCTTGAGTCACGCAATTGGCTGCCTTCTCCTCCGTACGCTCGCCGGGAGTGGAGGGGCATTCGTTTCCCGAATTCTGGCGTTGGGATTGCCTTCCACGTTATCCCCTCGCTTCGAAATATTTTCTTTTACGACACTCTTGTATTGTATGCCCTTTAAATTTACAGAAGTCACAAGTTATGGGTTTTGGATACCCGTGCTTTATCCAACAATATGGTTCCGTGTGACGGGTTTTATGACAAAATTCGCAAAATTTTTCTTCCTGAACGGCGTTTATTCTAGCGTTTTCCGGTCGTTTAAGATTTTTTCTAATTTTCTGAGTGTCATCCCTTGGCTGGGGCCACTGTGAGGTCGGATAATTCCCGTGTAATTCGTCTCGCGCCTGTTTTTCCTTTTCGGCCGCGATTGCTTCGCGTATTGCCGCATCCAGGTCAATACATCTAGCGGGATTCACCTTGAGGCCATAATTTAATCCCCGTGTAAAACAACGAATGGTTTCTTCTTCTGTGTCGATTTTAAAGCTTCGCTGGCAACCGCCATTTCTTGAGTACGCGTTAAAAATGCTGAGCATTAATTGCCTAGCTCGATTTCCATATACGACGACAGGTTCGTATTTTTCCTGCATTAACTGTGCTAATTTACCTTGCAATTGTGCGAGGGATTCGATTGGTGTGAACATATTTTGTAAAAAGGTTATTAATTCGTTCACGGAATGGAATTGACGGCCTTAGATAGCATTTTTGGCGGGGCCTTCTAATTTATTTCTAATTAATTTGGTTAAGTTAGACTCCATGTTTGACTCGACCATGTTTTTGGCTTCCTCACAACCCTCAGCAAATTCAGAAAAAAGGGAGGGGTCTCCTTCGAATTCTGGAATTGCTGATAGCGCGTCTTGTAACGTCACTGTGGTACCTTGCGTAAAAGCATAAGGGAGTGAGCTCAATCCAGGTGGGCGAAGCGGTTCAAAATTCGGGGCTGCCCTTGGAAACTTTATTGCGTTTGGTTCCACTTGATCTTTAAATAGCGGGCCCGTGTACCGGGGCAGAGCTGAGGGAATTTCTTTATTCATTTCGTGAATTGAATTTATGTAATTGTTTCTAATTTGTGGAGTTTTGGGAGGAAATAAGCTATATTCCTGTCTCCGATCTCTCGGTCCTCCGTTTTGAACCGTGTGTGCCCCTCGGGGGGTCTCAAATGGATATGTAGAAAAAAATGAGCGAGCTGTTTGAAAAGCTTGACTGTCCACGTGTTTCAGTTTACTTGGGTATGATTTTACCGGAGCATACGAACTAGCGTTACTGCTTGCTGAATTACCGTCATTACGGGGTTGTTTTTTTGCGTCATTTTCGGGTGGTTTTTCTTGACTAGTCCTGATAGTGTTTATCGTGGGGTTTATCGCGAGTGAATTGATTCTATCCGGGAGTGCTTGTGAAATGATCGGGCTGGCAAAAGGGATTTTATTCAGCTCCGACTCGTATTTCTGTGAATTGTCGCGAGGGCATGGATAATTTGTGTTTATCATGGCCCTTGCGTTAGCGGAAGGCTCTATTGGTTGCGGGAATGCGAACGTTGATGGCATCTCAAATTCTGTATTCAGTAAATTTCCCGTAGTGACTACCGGTTTTGGTGTGCTAAGATTCACGGGCGGTGGTAATTTCGGTGCTGCTTCTGAATGGCTAGACGCCAGAGGGGCATTTACATTAGGCGGCGGATTTCGTCCTATTATTTGTGGGAATTCTAATGTTTTATGGTCTTTTTCGCGGATCCGCGTTTCGGTCTGTTGAGTGTTCGGTTCGAGAAATCTGGTGCATTGTTCGTAAACTTGGGGAAGGACTCCGGCTCTATAAACTTCTGTTATCGCGCTCCGCTCGGTTTGGATAAAATTTCTCATAATTTCCAACTGTTCGACTGGAATAAGCTCATTATACTTTAATTGTTCTAGAAACGCGTCATTACGCAAAAGCACTCTGGGATTCATCATATTGTTCGAGAATTCAACTCTTTTAGGGATCGCGCCCGTATTTGTAAGAGGCGTAATTTTAATTCCCGGTATACTGGTCGTGGAAGCGACGTTATCTAAGATATTTAGAGTGCTTTCGAAAAGAGCGTATGGGTTTGAGACAATAGTTTGTAAAGTCAGATCATCTTGATCAGAGGATTCTTCCTCGTGAATGCGAGGTGGAGACGAGCGTCCCCTCGTGTCTCCGTCGCTAAAAGGTCCAATATTCTCATTATTAGATTCTAATGGCACGTGAGGAGCTGTTTCTTGGGGAAGTTCGTTTTCACTGTTAGCCTTTACTCTAGATTTTCTTTCCTTCTTCTTTTCTGTTCCCCCGAGTTTTCGTCACGAGCGTAAACCCATCATTTTCCCGTTTTATAACAATCGAGTCCCTGGTCGGGCGCCAAAATTTTGTCGCGGCTTCCGGGCGGCTGGACGATCGGTTATTTCTCAAAAGGGCGACCCCCAAAACTGAATTGACCGCGACCAGTTACGTCTAAACGGATGCCGAAGTTAAATGGGCTCGTATTGTGTGGGATAAAACACTGAAGTGTACCATGCTAGGTTACGCAGGGTTTCTGATTAGTGAGGAAATCACGCAGAGATTGAGGGAACAACCTTCTACTGACTAATTTAGGACTATTTATTGGGGTACTAAACCACAGGATTATTACAACAATCCAAGATAAAACCGCTCAATTTGACGGGAGAAATAGGTAACACTGAGGTGAAAAAAGAATTACAATTGATTCAAGACTTACAGTTGATGATAAACAGGTAAATAGCAGGTGCGCGCGATCACTCAGTCGCGTTGCGGCAGACTCGGCGGTTCCCTCGAAGGTTGAAGGGGTAGAACTCGGTGATTTCTCGGACATGAGACGATTCTCGAGGTGTGAAGATGAGGTCGACGAACTCGGAGATTTGTTGGGATAGTCTAGGTGTACCGGTCGTTCACCTGGCAGGTGAGAAGGTGTCGAACCGGATGTTCGGGCGGTGCAGTAAAAGATGCCAATTTTCCGTCGGACCAGGGGTGGCGGCTCGGCTTCTCGTGGACTTCCGATGTCGGATTACTTTTTGTGGTTCACTCAACTCTCACTCACTAACAAAGCAAATATTTTGTGTAGTTTGGTTACACTTTTTTGAGGCTGGACTGTGTCAATAGGTCTGTCAGCAGGTACTTGTCACTCCGTACAAGTGTTGTCCTTTTTTAAACCCGTAATGAATGAGTCCAGGGGAGTCCTCGTTGTCAATTTAATTTCTTCTTGCTTACGCGAGTCCGGCGTGGCAATTTCAGAAGTGGATTGGCTCAACTAGTCCGCAATAGATTCACGTGACTCAGGCGTAATTGCGGGTGAAGATGGTCTCGTCTTGTAAGTGTGACTCCGCTTCCCCGAGAGTAACTTGGCTGATGTAGGTGAGAACTGGCGATGAACTAACTTCATGAATCAATGAGACTTGACGAAATTGTTCGAAGTCGAAATTGATGTCGTACAAATGAAGTGTTGAAGTCAAGTAAAGTGTCGTACCGTGAAGTGCACTTTGCGGGTTAGCGCGGGATCATATATGCCTTCGGTGGAGGTCATCCCCCACCTAGGTCCATGGCCGTTATTTTTCAGAGGGATTAATTAATATGTTGGGATTGGTTACTCATCATGGCGGTCCGTATCTGGAGATTCGGGAGTTCATTGTTTCGTTCTGAGAGGCGGAAAACCGTTAATAGCTGCAATTGCGGCACGAGTGGTGTGATCTCCTTATTCCCGACTTATACGACGTTTCTGCCTATCAGTGAGATCTCATTAATTTCGGGTCCATTGAGAGAGAGAGAGAGAGAGAGAGATATCGCACTTCCTGTTACCCACCCGTGGGTTTGGCGGCCCTCTTGAATGCGGGGGTTGTCGCGGGGCGTTAAGCCATAGCGCGTGTAGTGTCGTGCTCCATATTTCTATTTCGCGGGCCTCTGTGGCGGCGGCTTAGCGTCATAATCCTTTCATTAGACCGACATTTTTCCATTCTGGATTATCTGGCGACTCGAGAGGCCTCGTGCCGTTTCCAGGTCTCCACCTGCGGCCAGGGGGGGAGGACACTCTTGTGTACGAGGAGCATGAGTCATCCCCCGCCTATTGGCAGCTGTTCCCAAAACCGTTAGGTTATTCCAAGATTACAAGATAGATTGATCAAGAAAAAACTGCGGTATCCGCGACAAAAACCGCGGGATCCGCGACGGTACGACTGTTGGCCATACCTGATCGCGAATCATCGTCCACGTTCGGATCACGTCACCCGGCAATTTGTTATTGTCGAAAGCATAAAAAAACAGTAAAGGTGATTTTTGAACAGGGTGCGTGGACCAAAGAATACCTGATCGGTGCGTGGACCAAAGAATACCTGATCATAATTATTAAGCGGTCTTTCGATTTTTTTACTAGTTGATTCACATTTATTTTCATTCCAAACAGTTTTGATAGCCTCAAACATGGTGGAATTGAATAGCTGTTTCATCACACGTCTTGTTCGATCCATGTAAGAAAACCTTGGGGGGGACACTCAAGCAGTCATCATCATGCGGGCCTCCGAAGGGTCAATGAATGACCATCAAAGGACAACACCTGGAAATCACAAAACACTTAGAGGAGGCCATACAAATTGCTCAAAGGCATAACTAAAGAGATCCTTTTGACTTCTTTTCTTCTCTCAATTGAACATGGGGGCACCAATATAAACAACCCTCCAATGGTAAACACAGATGAGAATAGACTCAAAGAAATAAGATGTCGGCAATTCAGAAATGGAATGCCTCAACCATTGGTTTGTCGATATCGAAAAAAGAAAAAGCAGACCAATAAGGGGGTACATCTGGCGCGAATATCTCCCCCCATTGGTTACAGGGGGTTGGCTTGAACCATGACGTCATCCGCACCCCATGCCCAACGAAAGTTATGAGGAATCACGCCTGAACAGTATAGAAGGGGCGGCTTTTCGCCAGATCAGGGCCGTCTAAATTAAATCTTCGACTCCTACTCATCTTCAAGTGGTATCCTGCTCTTCAACCAGTCGACTCTCCAAGATCAGTCTTCCACTGGGAAACTAGTTCATCCGAGCTTCCCAGCCGAGGGTTTCTGCAAGCCCAGCAACGATCTGGCAAATCTTTGAGCAATACAACGAGTTCAACCCGAGCTTCTCAGCCGAGGTTTTTCTGCAAGCCAGCCACGACCTGGTGATTTTCTCAGTATTTAACTGAGTTTACCCCGAGCTTCTCAGCCGAGGTTTTCTGCAAGCCCAGCAACGATCTGGCAAATCTTCGAGCAACACAACGAGTTCAACCCGAGCTATCAGCCGAGGTTTCTATACAAGCCAGCAACGAGCTGGTGATTTTCTCAGTATCTGACTGAGTTCAACCCGGGCATCCAGCCCAGGCCATTTCTGCCGAGCACCACAAACCAGCATCTAGATCCATTGGTCAACCGAGTTTTACTTAAACTCAGATCCACTGTCACCAGCAACACCTCCAGAGTCACCTCATCACCACTACCACCAACGAAGCGTGTTCGAGGATCTTCAGCTCCATCAGCGCTAGAGCATCTAGCACATTTTGGAGTTCTCCGGAATCCGCTACGTAGAGAAGAGCCACCGAGAGATCACCAACTCATCCCTACACCTTAGTTTTCTTCAACCGTAAGTCAGAAACAACACACCAACAACATATACAGTATTCTTACCTACACTTTTTCTGCCCCTATTCCCCGGTTTTAATCTTGGACTTTCTACTATTCTGTATTTTCAAGTGAAGTGTAATAAATTTTAAACTCTATTTAAAGGGAACTCAAGGGTATCTTCCTCTTTGTGTGCTAATTCCTCACTCAGTAACCATTGTGCAGTTCAGTGCTTAGTCCCACGCAATAGGCCCCCCATATTGAGTGAGATTTATAAGATCTTTGCTTCTCCGGACACTACCTGTCGCTGCTAGTTACGGTCAAGTTACCTGAAAGGTTCACCTTTTATCTTATATTTTGGCCTACCTAGTGAGCCAGTGTCCGCAACAATCCGTCGAAAATGTGGCATAATATTTAATAATGTTCAAACGGAAAAAAAATGGTAGAATTAAATTTTCTCCTGAGGCCGGAATCTTATTTTAAGAAGTCCACGAAAGTCAGCTGTAAGTCGTAAAACTGCAGTTGAACATATTCCGAGCTGACCTTTCTCCGAAAAGGCAGTCGTAAAATAATAGACATGCATCAAGATTTTGTCAAACTGAAAGAATCTCAAGAGTATGGAAAATTCACACTATCCCTTGTCGTATTTGGGAGCCTGTTTCCTCCGAGGCCTAGACCCCCGTAAAAATCAAATTTGAATCCGCCCTTCGAAATTTTTATGGGATTGTTCGAGTTTTTCCTCGTAACAGCAAGTCATAAACTTATTGTGACAATTTTTCTTAAATGTTTCAAAAACATTCTTTTTGATTAATAATTTTAATACAGTTAGAATAATTGCAAATATTCTGACAGTTATTTTGATATGAAAAACTTTGCGATAAGACAATTCTAAGTGTTCGGTTTTCTACCGAATTTTTCTTTCACACACACACGCACTCAACTCACCTGACCCACTCAGCTGATTGAATCGCTCACCTCAGATGACCAGTGGCCTTTTGCCTTTGACACCTGAGGCGCCACGTGATGGACAGGTGTAATTGACCATCAGGATGATCGACACCTCCCACCTTGCGGCTTATCATTCTCTCTCATTTGCATATCGACCGTTCGAGAGTGTTTACGCGCTTTTCTCAGAACTTCGCATAACGTTTATTTGATCATCTCTTTACTCTTAATTGAACCTCGTTTCCGAAAATTTGTGACGCGATTGAATTAGCTTCATCGGCTCAAATTTATTATTATAGTACAAGTGTTGAAGTGACTCTTTTTTGACAATTAAATTGACTCTTTTGACCAACGCCACGCGAGTGATTATTTGATCCTCTCACGCACTTTCTCGTAATCCGATTATATCTCGACCATCGCCTGAAAATATCCCTGAAACCAGATCCCTCTCTGAACATTTTGGTCCTTCGAGCCGGATACGCGGGATATTTTTTAGTTTCGCGCCTAATTAGTGTTTTACGGGAGTGTTAATTGGACAGCGTCAGTGTTCAGTGTTCAGTGGAGCTCAACGTGCAGAGTCGCCTCCCGAATAAATTTGAAATCGTCCAGTTCAAGCGGTACTCAACTAGTTCTTCTCTCTTCACTTCAGCGACCTGCATTACCGACCACAACCAGGCTGATATTCAACGCTACTGACAAGGCGGCAAAATTCAAATTGATGAGCTTAACTAAAGGGAAGTGATAATTATTTCTCTTTAGTTTTTAGTAAATTTTGTCACCCGATCTGACGCTTGGATTTTCTGCAGTCTCCTCTACTCTTCTTTCTTTTGAATTTCACTGCTTTTCTCTCGGTTATTGGCCTGCGTCCTTAGACTCTTCTCTCGATCATCATCGCTGAGTGAATTTCACTGCTTTCTTGCTTTCGTTTTTATTCTTTTTTTTTTCCTCTTCGCTATTTAAGATATTAAAAAAACATGGCAACTCTGGAGGCAGTTATTTCGCTGCAAATGTCTCGCGCTACCTTCATAGAAGGCATTTTTAAGGAATCCAACGAGGAGGATATTAAGCAGCTCGGTGTGACAGCTCTTGATTCCAAGCTGATGATGCTCGAAAATTATTGGGCTAAACTGGAAGCCTCTCACGTGAAGTTAGTTGCTCAAAAAATCGCGAACTTGACCTCTCTCGATTATTTCAAGCACCAGGTCTTTGATTCAGCTCTAACGAACTTCGCCACTGCTAAGGTGGCGCTGCTACAGCTATCGGAGAAGAAAGGCGCTCCAATCCTGAACCTACTAAACCTGAACCTAATCCCGCCGAGATGAAATCGCACAGCGCCTCGGACCTCTATCTCTTGACCAGCTCGATCTCTGAAGCCCTCAGCACACTTAAAGCTCTGGATCAGCCAACTGATCATTGGGGTCCTGTGGTCGTTCATGTCCTCACTCGTCGGCTATCGAACAAGCTCAGGGAGGCATGGGAGAATAAGATCGGTGCATCAACTGAGTACCCTTCTCTTGACCATCTCCTTGATTTCCTCCACGGTCGCTCTCGAGCCATGGAGACTCTGGAAGTTGGAACGCAGTCCCTCTCTTCAACAAGCTCATCTCGTCCTTCTCAAACCACAGTTCAGACTCGATCCATGACGAAGACTAGCGCCAAGGTCAACCAGATGTCAGCCTCTCGTCCTTTTCAGCAGTCGGCTCCGCAACCGCATGGTCCTTCTAAAAAAATACAGTCCACACAATCGACATCCTGGACTGACGCTGGCTACCCGTGCTCGTACTGCAAGAGGGATCATTACATCGCCTCTTGCAGTGAATTTAAAGCTCTTTCGCCCATCGCAAGGAAGGAAGTTGCCGACAAACTCTACCTGTGCTACAACTGCTTGGGAAACCACAGCATTAGAGTTTGTCAGACATCTCGAACCTGCAGAACTTGTCAGGAGAGGCATCACACACTTCTGCATCTAGATCGCTCTCGTCGCCCAGCTCCGACTCGACCTACTTCACAGACCTTCTCAGCTCAGCCTCAACATCAGCAATCCGCCAGACCTGCTCAGTTATCTGGGGTACCCTCAGTGACTTATAACAATGCTGGGGAGGTCATCCAGAGCACGCCAGCTTCTCCAACACCGCAATGAGGAGCTCAATCCCAAACAGCCATCTCTTGCTCTGCTCATAGCTCTATATAGCTCTTCTCTTGGTTCTCGACCTGGTGTCCTACTCGCTACAAGTCTTGCTCTGCTCATCAGCCCTGATGATTGTTCTTCTCATCTAGGAATCTCTCGTGCGTCAATTGAAGCTGAAGAAGCAGCGTAGCTCCATCCAGATTTCTGGTGTGGGTGAGTCGTCGTTTGGGACAAGGTCCGGCGAAGTTCATCTCACGCTACAATCGATCTACTCAGTAGAACGCATCAATGTTCCAGCTCACTCTCTTGATCATCTCACGTCTTCTTTACCGACCTTCTCAGCAGAAGACCTCGATTGGGATCATCTCGACGATCTGAACCTACCAGATCCAAATTTTCGAGTCTTTGCTCCAATTGATCTGCTCATCGGCGCTGATGTATTTGGTCGAATCATCAAGCCCAGCATCATCAAACAGGGAGCAGATGCTCCAGTTGCTCAGCTCACATCTTTCGGCTGGAATGTATTCGGTCCTACAGGCACAGCGCTAGCTCTAACACGACTTGCTCATCATTTGGCTGTCTCAGAGGTCTCCTATGATCAGCTCGAAGACCTTCTCTCTAAATTTTGGATCCAGGAGGAAGTTCCTGGAAGAGTTGACTCAGATCTCTCGGCTGACGAGCTTAGCTGTGAGCAGCATTTTCGTTAAACTCACTCTAGAGACAGCACAGGTCGTTACGTCGTTCGGTTGCCCCTCTCATCGCCAGTTTCGTTGTTAGGAAATTCTTATCGCCCAGCTCTAGCTTGTCTTCGTCGGATTATCGCTAGGATTTCCAAAGATCAGCGGTTCTTTCAGCTCTACTCTGACTTTCTCAAAGAATATGTCGATCTCGATCACATGAGGTTGGTAGTTCCTTCTCTTGTTAGCTCTTCGTCTTCGGTTCAGGTGGAGACCGCTTGTTGTTCTGACGGGATGACCTTGGCACATGAAGCTAAGGCTTCAGGAGGGTTGAGGGTCTCTGAGGAGCTTCGAGTAGGACCATCTGACATTCGCAGGAGTTATTACCTTCCTCATCATGGCGTAGTCAGAGAGAGCAGCGAAAGAACGAAACTGAGAGTAGTTTTCAATGGGTCAGCGAAGACCAGCTCAGGGAAATCGCTCAACGATATTCTCCATACAGGGGCCAAGCTGCAGCGCCACATATATGATGTTCTTCGCTGGACTAGGCAGCACAAGGTCATCTTCATGAAAGACATCACCAAGATGTTCCGTCAGATCAGAGTCCATGAAGATGACTGGCCTCTGCAGCAGATTTTATGGATCGACTCAAATGGAGGACTCTCAACGTATCAATTGACCACCGTCACGTATGGGACTAGATCAGCTCCGTTTCTCGCGAATCGTGTTCTTCTCCAGCTCGTTGAGGAAGAAGGGCACAGATTTCCCTTAGCCGTCGATCCCATCGTGAAGGGAAGATACGTTGATGAGATCTGTGGAGGTGCAGATACGCATGACCAGCTCTTAAGAACAGCTCAAAAAGTTCGCTATCTCTGTGCTGCCGGAGGGATGCCTTTGCCAAAATGGCACAGCAACAGTTCAGCTCTCCTCAGATGGCTTGATCCTGACAGCACCTCCAATGACCAGCGAATCTAGGAGGACTCAGATACCAGGATACTGGGGTTATCTTGGCAACCCAACTCAGATAACATCGGCTTCTCAACCAAATCATCGCAGAACTTGACCGTCTCCAAGCGAATTATTCTCTCAGAAATTGCTCAGCTCTACGACCCTCTCGGATTTCTCTCTCCTGTAGTCATCAGAGGAAAGATGCTCCTACAGGAAATTTGGATTGACAAGCTTGGTTGGGATGATGAAGTTTCGCCTCAAATAGCACATCGATGGAATAGCTTTCGTCATGATCTCATCGCGTTGTCCAACGTATGCGTACCCAGATAGATTGGATTGCTCCAGACCTCCGTTGTTGAAATACACGGATTCTCAGACGCCTCTCAGCTTGCAATGTCAGCCGTTGTGTATCTCAAGGTCTTCAACGATAATGAAGAGCTTCGCATATCATTAGTCTGCTGGAAAACTAAAGTAGCTCCTCTCAAACGGCTGACTATTCCAAGGCTTGAGCTCTCAGCTGCAGTTCTTCTTGCTAAGCTTGTAAAGTACGTTAAAGACCAGCTCAACTTCTATAATGTGCCTACATACTTATGGACCAACTCTTCAGTTTCGCTCACATGGATCAGATCTCACCCTTCCAGATGGAAGGAGTTCGTTAGAAATCGTGTCCAGCTCATCCAGGAATTAACGGATTCTCAGTGGTAGCTAGTTCCTGGTAAGGAGAACCCAGCTGATTGCGCATCTCGTGGATTAACCACAGCTCAACTCGGGTCGCACGAGCTATGGTGGCAGGGTTCATCATGGCTCAAGAAGAGCTCATCTCATTGGCCATCTCTGGAACTCTCTTCAGTGGGATCAGCTGATCTTGAAGAGAAACCTGGTGTAGTGCTCAACGTCAAAGTCCAGCGCCCAGAGATCTGCGATTTAGTACATCGCTATTCCTCGCTCAGTAAGCTGCTCAGAATTACTGCTCTCTGCCAACGCTTTATTGCTCGTCTCAGAAAAATTCCAGGATCTTCGTTAAAGACAGCTCTCAACCCTGGTGATATTGAACAAGCTCGTTTCTTCTGGATCAAAGCTAGTCAGTCAGCGTATTTCTCGTCCGAACTGCTGACCTTGTCCAGAGGGCAAAAACTCAGACCTTCTCATCCGCTGACTCGATTGACAGCGCATATTGATCACCAGGGGATTCTTTGCGTTGGCGGACGTCTTAAGTTTGCTCAGCTCGACAATGACAGCAAACATCAAGCTATCATTCCGAAGGAGTCTCAGTTTGCTCAGCTCATTATTCGGGATGCTCATCTCAGGACTCTTCATGGTGGAACGCAGCTCATGCTTGGTCAGTTCAGACGATCTTACTGGATTGTTGGTGGAAGAGCACCAGTAAGATCATTCATTTTAAAGTGCGTTCCATGCGCAAGACAGCGAGGAATAAGAGCTCAACAGCTCATGGGTCAGCTCCCAGTAGTTCGTCTCTCAACTGGCCGTGCATTTCTCAATACAGGGATTGATTATGCCGGTCCAGTATCACTCCGCTCATGGAAAGGACGTGGCCACAAATTTTGTAAAGGATGGCTCGCAATTTTCGTCTGTATGGCTACGTCCGCGGTTCATCTCGAAGCCGTCTCAGATTATACATCTGACGGCTTCATGGCAGCGTATCGTCGTTTTGTTGCTCGGCGCGGGCTCTGTAGGAATTTGTTCTCAGATTGTGGAACAAATTTCCTCGGAGCCGACAATGAAATAAAAAAGCTCATCTCAATGGCGTCCAAGGAATCGGACCAGCTTGCTCATCTCTTGCTCAACGACGGTACGAAGTGGTCGTTCAACCCACCAGGTGCTCCTCACTTTGGAGGAAAGTGGGAAGCAGCAGTGAAGTCGGTTAAGTTCCATCTCAAACGTACAATTGGAGAAGACCTGCTCACCTTTGAGGACCTTACCACCTTGCTTGCTCAAATCGAAGCCGTGCTCAATTCTCGTCCACTTGAACAGCTCTCGGAAGATCCTGATGACGTCTCAGCTCTCACTCCAGGACACTTCCTAATTGGACATGCTCTGACAGCTCTGCCTGAACCTTCTCTGGATCACTTGAACATCGCTCGTTTAACTCGTTGGCAGCTCATCCAGCAGAAAGTTCCGAGCTTCTGGAAAAGGTTGTCCACCAATTATCTTCAGCATCTCCAGTCTATCTCCAAGTGGCACCACCCATCTCACGATATCAAGATCGGCTCTATAGTTCTTCTCACCGACGAGAGATTTCCACCAACGAAATGGCCTCTCGCTCGAGTTACCGCTCTCCATCCTGGTAGAGATGGCCTCACCAGGGTGGTAACCATCAAGACGTTCAGCTCAACTCTTCGGCGGCCCATCGCTAAGCTCGCCCTGCTACCCATCTCGATCAGTGACTTCTGATCTTCTAGTCCAGCGCACCTAGATCTTCTCAGAAGCATCATGCTGATCTTCGTTAGTTCATCTCGACGGCTGTGTTCACCACTGCTCTGTTCTTGTCCAGACCTCGATGAGGATTTACGCCCTTCATCTTGGAGCCTGGGCTGGAGTGGAAGCCAGTCAGTTTAGATCTGCGGAATTTACACCTCCAGGGATTGTGACTGTGCTGGCAATTGACCGTCGCTGATGGACTCAAGTGGTGATATTGACCATCGAGTAATTATTGTCCTGGCTCGATTAATCTCTTTTGTGTTCTAGATCAACTCATGAACGTCAGCAGTTGCTGACGGCTGGGGAGAATGTTCGGTTTTCTACCGAATTTTTCTTTCACACACACACGCACTCAACTCACATGACCCACTCAGCTGATTGAATCGCTCACCTCAGATGACCAGTGGCCTTTTGCCTCTGACACCTGAGGCGCCACTTGATGGACAGGTGTAATTGACCATCACGATGATCGACACCTCCCACCTTGCGGCTTATCACTCTCTCTCTCATTTGCATATCGACCGTTCGAGAGTGTTTACGCGCTTTTCTCAGAACTTCGCATCACATTTATTTGATCATCTCTTTACTCTTAATTGAACCTCGTTTCCAAAAATTTGTGATGCGATTGAATTAGCTTCATCGGCTCAAATTTATTATTATAATACAAGTGTTGAAGTGACACTTTATTGACAATTAAATTGACTCTTTTGACCAACGCCACCCGAGTGATTATTTGATCCTCTCACGCACTTTCCCGTAATCCGATTATATCTCAACCATCGCCTGAAAATATCCCTGAAACCAGATCCCTCTCTGAACACTAAGGCATACTTTCGAATTATTTTGTATTTTTGTAATTTGTAATTTAAGAGAGTAATGTTTTCTGTTTTTTTCGTTTTTTTTTATTGTGTAAAAGAATTTATTTTTTTTAATATTAAATGTTATATTAATAAAATTGAATATTATAAATCTTTTTTTTTTACGGCATTGGAATAGTTATAAGTCAAAATTAGTCTACCATTTGGAATTAGCAGAGATAGAGAATTGTAAGTTTTATAAACTATATTTGTAAATGTTTTCTTTTTTTAAATATAGACTTTCCGAAGTCAGTTTATATCGAACTATGTGTTCACATTTACTTTCTATTCCTTCAATCCAGTGAAGTTAATGTTGGTCAATTATTTCAATTTAGAGTTTTCAACCAATTACAAACGTTGGCTGAAGTGAGTTACTAATAGTTATATCAAATCTAAAATTTTTGACGTGACAATAAGAACAACCAGTTGGCTGAACCTATTTGGCAAGAGACATTCAATCATTCCCTTATCAGTTAATTTTGCGAAAATAATTTATATAATTAATATATAATTTATAATTTATAATTTCTCCCAATACAATGATTAGTAAGCGTCTGAATGGATCTCGAGAAATTTTGACAATGATTTAAGTGAAAAACCAGCAAGATGGCAATCTCTTCTCAACGCACCATTCGCTTCAGCCCATTTTCAGTAGGAAATATTCTGATGATAAGAGGAAACTTTCTTCCGAATTTCAAGTTAATAAATTGATTTTCGAAAATCAGCGGGCGCGTACTACGAATTTTTTCGAGAGACATAAAAATTCAAATATCTCAAAAACTTTGTAGGATACGTCCACATTAGGCCTTATGAATTCACAAACTTCAGATTTTTCGAATTCATTTATGCTTTTATTCTCCACATTTTCTGAAAGTTGACCATCAATTAACCATTAGCAAACAATTTAGACCGTTGTAAAAAATGTGACCTTGGCAGGAGAATTATGTGAAATAATTCCCTGCGAGGGCCACGATAATTTATATGAACGGCAAAGACAGGGGGAAAACTCTTGATATTGAGGGAGGGTCGGAAATGAGAGAAAAGAGGGGTTCTAGGGAAAAATGATTCATTCGGGAGAATAGGTCTTAACAATGTCTATTTCTCTGACATCGGTGAATACAAAAAATAAAATAACAATCAAAAAGTCAGAAATTCCGGCCTTTTAAGACTAACCTAGGGAAGAGGGAAGGCCAGCCAACTTGCGGCGACACGCGAGAAAATATTATTGCGATAAATAATACAGAAAAGGGGAGAAGTTAATCGTAATCAAAAGCAAAAGAAGTGACGCGGATCGATATTGAAGAACAATTATTGGTTGGGGGGTTTCCAGTATAAAGAATATCAACTAACTAATTGTCTGCCTTTGAATAATTATATTAAATAAAGAGAGAGAGGCTCACCATTGGGGGGGACAATATGTTAGGGGAAAATTCGTGGGGGCAGGGAACAACGGGTACTCACGATAATGGCGACAAATCCACCACTGGGAAAATCATTTTCCTTTCCTCTCCTTTCTTCTCTCCTCCGTTAACTCCTCACCACGCACTTCCTCTCTTTCCGTCTTAACTCCTGGGTCTCCAAATGTCCTCCACAATTTCTCCACAAAAATCCTCCAACACTCTTCCTCAAAATTATTCTCTCCGAAAATACCCTCTTCGCAAAATTCTCTCACGCCCGGGATGGTGTTATCACGAGTGATGGCTTTTTCACTCTCCTTTCTTTTCTTTCCCGATTATCGGCGATAATCGGGGTTAATCGGGGGCGTTCATCACCGAGTGTCCTTTTCTAGTTAATTACTCTTGTGGGGGTCAGCCGAGGGATGTCTCCCTCTTCCGGGTCACGTGGTGTCGAGTTCATCAGGTGGAGGTTTTGTTCATTCGTCGTCATTTCATCCGTGGTCGAGTGCTGTGGCGAGGGGAAGCGGGGAGTGGGGGGGTTTTCTTCTTTTACCGTCGTCGTTGTCATACTCAGCTGCTGTGAGTACAGCGGCGCGGGGTAACGGTGTGGGGGGAAGGAACTATTCGGGAACTATTGGAGCCCAACGGTGACAGGTTTTATAACCTAAGTCTTGTGTTGTGTATTGTCTTGACTTAATACTAACTTAAAGCTAATTAACCCTGTTGTAAACCAAGTGTCTTAGGGGGCAGGAGGAGGGGCACAAATTGTTGCCTCGTCACAAAAATTATCAGGCAAAAGAGGGAATCGGAAAATCGAACAAGTGCAGTGCTTCCATTCGGCAGCAAACAACAGAAAAATGGCTGTATCGTTATACATATTTTCATAGCTTTGTATGGTGCCCACTGAGACGAGTATTGTGAAAGAAAAAAAATGAAATCTGTTCAGTGGTGCAGTAAATATTCAAGGAAATATATTCATGCAACAGGTGTAATATGTCTGGAACCGCTTCTCGTTGCCCCTATCTCTTCGGTGCCCACCCAAAATTTCGACCTGCAATAGTAAGAGAGCTGCAAGTGCCCACAATTTCAGCTCGCTATGTCTATTTCCAATTGATTTATTGCGTTCAGAACGTTTATGATGATGAAACATAAAAACGGTAACAAAATGAAATTTTATCAGAACGAATGTAGATATTTTTATTGATATAGATAGGACACGGCTATTTTGGAAAAAAATTGAAATCTTGACATTAGTTTTTGAGATATTCAGGAAGAATGAAATTTACCAAAGTTGCTATATCTAATGATGGCTATCATGTGTTGAAAATTCAAATTTCTACCCATAAATTTTATGGCATTTATGGTGAATTTTTTTACGATTAATCTTAAATTTTGAATTTCCCAGCACATACACACAGACATGACTTAAAAACATATTTTTTTTTGCCTTGTAGCACATTCTAGATAAGTTGCGATTGAAATTAGAAAATAGAAAAATCGGTCAAATTCAAGGCTTCCATTCGGAAACGAAAAGGAAAACGATAAAAAAAAGAGAACAATAATGGGATAACGTTGAGGGTATCTGCTAGGGATAATGGATATTGGTAGAAAATAATTGCTATTATAAACTTAACTGTAGTAGATTTGATGATAGGTAATTTTAAGATCCTTATTGTAATTCTTTCAATGAATGCTGTTAATAATTTAAGGGGCCGAAAGTTACCTCTGCCTTTTCTTCTTTGGGGGTTATTATTTTTCCTATTATTATTACTATTTTTGTAAGCATTTTACTTCTTCTGAATTTTGTTTACAAATTTTTAATTTTATCAAAGTCGTAAATATGGACTTCCTTGAGTTCTCTGGAGTATAGTAGAGCTCTGTTTTCAAAATTAGCAATGGGACTGATATTATTTGTTTTATGGCGTTGAATATAGTATAGTATTCGTCTGTCCATATCATCTTGGAATAGACCCAACCTATCATGGAGCGAAAGGGAGTTAATTATAATATTGTCAATTGTCTTTCAATTATTATAATACATACGTGCTAATTTGAGAATATAATGATCAATATGTGCAATTTCTCCTCGATTATACAGAGTTTTATTATTCACTCGATGAGGATAGTATGCGCAGCTCTATGAAGAGAAAGACAGTGTCTTAAACAATTTCTTTCGAGTAATCTTACACCCTCTGTCTGATGGGCTGGTAGGTTCCATAGGATCTCACAGTCGTAAATTATCAAGGGCATAATCAACAAAAGTAGCATATAATCATTGCTCCTTGTCCTACGTTGTTGCGTATGAAATACATAAATAACTGTTTTACAGCGCCATCTAGCATTCTGTAGTTGAATATTAGAGTTGTGGTTTTATGAATGATCAATATGACAATAACTGAATCGTCAATATGAATGCCTAGATATTTGACCGTATTTTTGTTTGGATTCATGTTAGATTTTTTGTAATAGGATCGATGATTTGAATTTCGAATTGTTTGAAGTTCGTTATATATGTACATATATTTTTTAATACCTTTGATTGTACCTCAGAACAGAATGGCCTATGTTTCGATGTGTTTCACTTTAAGTTTCAACATAGCATATATGCTATTTGCTTTATCAACTAAGATGTTTAGTCTTTTCTGTATTTTGTTCCCATCGGATGCTCTGCCAACTGAATTATCCAGCTCCTAGTCACATTTTTTCGTCAAATTCTATGGTATTGTTACGTCCCTATAGATGGCGAGAAGTTGGATTTCAGTAGATAGACACATTTGAGAGATAACTCCGGTTGTCAGTAGATAGCTATATTCCTTAGGTAGGTTCCACTAATCAAGGCCACTATGCGTAGCTGATCAATTAAGACACGAGTTGGTTCAACTAGAGTTTTAACAGTTTCATTCGGATTTAAACTTCACTTGATTACATTCGGTTTCACAATCTTGTTAAAATAACTTATACAAAGCGCGATTTACTATTATAGACGTTTATGAACACTTTGAATTAAAGAAATCCTTTGATTTACTCTTACTAAAATATATTCACTTGAAATTTGAAGAAAAGATTATTGAATCTTCGGAGTTGAGACAGAGGTGGAATTATGAAATAATGGACGTGGAAGTCGAAATAGAAGTGTGTTTTTGGGACTTTTAGGAGCAAGTTTTATAGGGTTGAATCTACGTATGAGGAAAATGCTGCGGAGACTCGCGGGGGCGCACCCTGAGTTAGAGGATAGGATTGGCTGATCGGAGGTGGAAGGGAGGCGAGACGGTTTACTTTGGGTCAGCCGTCGAGTTGGAGGGTTGTGATTGGAGTTTTGATGATTAAAATTCAGCTGCGTTCTTAACTTTTGGGGAAAAATTCCGATCCCACGGGTTGTTGAGATCCGATAGGGTTTCTTCAAATTTATGGTACTTAGGATTTCCGGGGTTCATCGTGTTCGGATAACATTTAGAGATTTGAATGGTATCTGGTTTTTGAATCGTTTTCGGGGAGTTTTACGATGTACGGATGTAAGAGGAAAATTCTGTTTTTCGTTTCTGGAATATTTATTATGCACGTGTGCATTAGGTTCATTTGAAATGTGATCTTGAGTGTGGGAAGAGCAGTTTTATGCTTTTCCCACGAAAAAATATCTTTGAAGTTTCGGGTATCTGAAATATCGGTTTTTGATAATTTTAGTAATTGGTGAAATTAAAAAATAAGATATTTACTAATTTTGGGACTTATGTACTAAGTGTCGGTAAGGCTCGACAGTCGATAAAATAAGGTAGAAAAAATTGCTAGCGCCATCGAAGGGCATATGGTAGGGACGTTACACTTCCCCCCTTAAAGGAATCGAGCATCCTCGGTCGGCCAATATTATTATCGAGTCTCGATCTTCCAAAATAATTTCTATTATCAACCTAAGATAACTTTTACAAAATTTGAACTTAGAATTGTTACGACACGTTTCCAATAAATATTTGATAGTGATTATCAAATAAATAGTGCAAACTATGCGTATTATATTCTTCTGTTTTAAGCCTACCTTTCGGAAATAGCTTGGGATCGGAGTAAATGCCAAGAGGAATTAAATAAGAAATGGATAATCTTCTTTCAGAACTTTAATTATTTGTTATACATGATAATAAAAAAAAATCAAGGAAATTGATCCTATCAATCTAAATTTTTAATTTCAAGAATTAATCAATATAGAATTTCATCTTGATGAGGAGCGACTTCTTTGAGAACAATACTTTTTAATATGAACACTGAATTTTTCTGACAAGTTAAAAGGGTTTCCCTTTTCTTTTACATTTGATTTTTTTTCTTTTTTTACGAATGAAATTTATTTCTTTTGTTTGACCATCTTTAATTGAAATTCAATGGATATTTTGTCTTTTTTTTTTTAAAAAACCTTTGATATTAATAATTTCTTCTAAAGCGTTGTTCTAGCAGATCTCTGAGATTTTTCCTCGGGAGGTCCTCGATTTGTCCTTCCCCCTTTTTTTAGAAAAGGTTGAATTGATTAATAATCACGAATTAAAAATGATTTTTATTGTAAAAATTTTTCAATTCAAATTAATAATTTTGAATTTTTAATAACTGGTTACTTTAACGTTTCAAAAATTAGGTCATAACGATTTTTGCGTCATTTCAATGATGATTTGAGGTGTGATATCCATAAATTTATAAAAAATTCAGGCCACTTTCGACATTGAGAAAAATTTGCCGACGCGTGATTTCGAAATTGTCTTTCGACAATTCCGAAATCACGCCAAATAACTCGGACTACTTAAAATGCAATATAAAAGCAAAGTAAAAATCAGCGAAAATTCGACCGTGTGACAAATATCACACCTCGAATTTTCGCCATCAACCATTCCCACTGACTCAGCTGACGCCCCAAATTCAAAGATATAAAATCGGATTGTGAACAATAAATCTTCAGTCGCGGAAAAATCGTGAAACTATACTGTTCTCACTCTTT